>NW_019944207.1:61402-73406 GCF_002910315.2 Salvelinus sp. IW2-2015 | reverse complement strand
GACAGTACTCGCATGTCAACAAGGATAACACACTGAAACATCCAGACCTTCAGACGCCCACCAATGTTGATGCTAAGCTACATTCCACAGGCCAATATTCACTGGAATATATTGACTGCACATCTCTGACTGCACATCTCTGACTGCACATCTCTGGGTAGAAGAGGAGAGCTGAGCCCTTATTGCCATGCTGGACAGTCTCTCTGCTGCTTTGACTGATGGCTTCCAGCCTGGTTGGGAACTAGTATTACATGGACACCTGGTTGGTTTCCTATAGCTCCTGCGTTTCGTGTTTAGACTCCTGTGGCTCATACAACAGTATTACAGCCATCTACCCATATTACAGTGACTGCAACAACACTCAAGGACTATTTCAGGATTTCTTTATTAAGATTAAAAGTATAGGCTTTTGTGTCAAAGGCTGTTTTAGCAGTATTGTAGTTTGATACTGGAGTCAGGCTAGAGAGGTAATGTTTTTTGCTTGATTTTTATAACCTAATGCATCCTGAATTAAATGACATATACCTCACACCATTTACTTGGTGTTAGGTAGGCCTAATGCATCCTGAATTAAATGACATATACCCCACACCATTTACTGGATGTTAGGTAGACCTAATCTATCCTGAATTAAATGACATATACCCCACACCATTTACTGGATGTTAGGTAGACCTAATGCATCCTGAATTAAATGACATATACCCCACACCATTTACTGGATGGAAAGAGCTGCCCAGTTATTCATTCGACTACTATAACCTCATGAACAGATGAAACCTCATCTTCAAACAGAAACTTTTCAGGAAATAAAAAAAAGGAACATATTTTCCTATTAACGAGCATGCAATTCTAGAGCTTCAGAACCTATTTTGAATACATTTTCTTGGTCCTAGAGTCATGAAATGTTCCAGGTACATTGAGTGGAGTTACTGCATTTAATAAATGTTAAAAAAAACAACGGACAAAAATGGAGTTACGAGGTTTTAATCAGACATTATGATACAAATACTTATACTATGGCTTTTCATACATGGCATGCAAGGTCAACTCCACATTTCCCCAAAACGCTCTAAATCACATCCCAAAACGCTCACTAAACTCACATCCCAAAACGCTCTAAAGCACATCCCCAAAACGCTCTAAATCACATCCCAAAACAGTCTACTTCCCAGACTAGTTATTATTTTCCTAAACCCCAGAATGTAATGACATTAGTATATTTACATAATGTTGTGTAAGTCCTCTCTCTTCTCCCAGCAGGCAGGACAGGCCTCTCCTCAGCCTGTCTCTCTCTCTCTTACCGTGTCCTAATGTAGGCCACTAAATGTGCTGATATATTACTGCAGACTGGGAAAATGTATTCTCAAAGCAAGAATGAAAATGCTTTATTTTTGGAGTGCTTGAGCCGCTCATGTGTAAAACACTCTGTTGACCTCGGCAGTGTTACTGTTTAACCAAGCACTGCTCTGATGCTAGTCCTGGACTATACCCCCCCCCCCCCCCCCCACACACACACACTACCTTATTGTTGTTTCTGAAATACCAGCCAAATGGGGATGCATTTGTGTATAAGACGCAAGGGGAAATATGTCTGTTGAGTTTGTATTCTATGATGTATGCAACATTACAAAGTCACTCTGGCCAGACAACCACCGTGTTTTAGCCAAGAATAACACACTCTGAGCAATTCAGGTTCCCACAAACAGCCAATACATTAACATAGTTTAAACTTTAGCTTAGCACGGTTTGAGAGATGCTATCGTAACCTACTGAACCTACTGGGGTGTTGCTGAACGCTTGAATAAATGGACTTATTTTATTTAGAAAATATTTCCCATTTGAAGATGTGCTGCTTCTTCCATCTGATCAGATTTTAATGTGAGCCTCTCTCTCTCCCTCCCCCCCTCTCTCTTTCTCTCTCTCTCTTTCTTTCCACGCAGGAGCACCAGGGTCCCCTCGCCACCCCTCCACCCCCGCCCTTGGCCCCCATGCCCCTCACCCTCTAACCCCCTCCTCCAGAGGTAAGGGCCTCAGTGTGTGTTCTCTCCCCTCCTCTACCCACCCCAGCAGCGGACACACAACACAAGCGTCTCCCCGGCTTCCGCTTCCTCCGCGCTGCTGCACCACTGCTGGAGTATTCACGCTCCAGGCTGTTTTCTTTGAGAGACTATAAAAATATGCAAATGGCTATTGTTAAGAGCGAAAAGTAGAGGGTATTTTTCTCCCCGTACGCCGCTTGTGTTCCTGGTGAGTATAATGTGCAGAGAGGGCTGAGGGGTTTCCTTCAGTCTTTAGTCTCTCTCTCACACACACAGACTCACAAAGACAGAGCTGGAGATGACCAGGTACAGAGGCAGGATATTAGAAATATTCTCTCAGGAAGCCATTGTCTCTTTCCATTGTGGTCATATTTGTAAGAGAATATGACCACATCTGTGTAAGAGAGAGAGAGAGAGAAAGAGAAAGAGAGAGAGAAAGAGGGAGAGAGAGAGAGATAGAGAGAGAGAGAGAGAGAGAGAGAGGTATTAGGATGAAATCCAAGCTACACCACGGGTAGTAGCAGCTAGGAAGTCAGGCCTTTATATAAAGTCCCTGAGCAGAGAGAGAGAGAGAGTGAGTGAGATAGAGAGAGAGAGAGAAGAGAGAGTGAGTGAGATAGAGAGTGTGAGAGAAGAGAGAGGGAAAGTTAGTAAGGAGCCACATTTGTAAAGCCCTCACGGTCTCAAGCAGGAAGACTTTTTGAAGTGATTATGGAGACAGTTCAGATCAAAGGATTTGACAAGTCTGAGTGCTCGCCAAATAGGAGCCGGGCTAATCACGCTGAAGCCCTCCGTACAAGACACCACTGGTCCCTCCAGCTGCTTTGCAAATGTAACGTGACACTCAGGGATAAACAGATTATCAGGGGACATAAGAGAAAAAAAATCCTCTCAGACTAGTAGAAGTGAAATAGTTTATTTAATGAACTTGGAGACTACCAATGTACTGTATATGGTGGTGTGTAATAATAAATCATTTTCTGTAAAGTCGTATTGACCTAATTTACATATTTTTATACTAGTTCTATGTTACATGAAGGAAGGGTAGTTGTTATGTAGGATGATATTTAGCTTTTTCCCCCAAAAAATTGTATAATCCATAGGCCTAATCTTCCAAACMCCTCCAGACATTTGAAACGTCAGCTCAGGGACATTCTCAAAGTGTCTTTCCTGCAGTCATTCTCTTTCAATGTTGTCATAATGTGATATCATAAATATAGAGTAAATTCATATGAACAATTTCCCTTTATTTCCCTCTTACTTTCACAAAAATATTTTATTTGATTCTATTTTCAGTTGTATCTTATGCTRCATTCTATCATGACCAAGATCATGTAGAAATCACATTTCAAAATAATTTACAATTGGCTGAGATATTTTGCACACAAAGTGTGTACCTGTAAATTAAATAATGCATATGTAAATATGTACCATGCAAACCCAATAGACAGAACAGCCAAACCCTATGTGTGTCTCTTGTGTCATGTCACTGGTGACCAGCCGTGTCATTCCCAAGTGATCCACTGAGTTCTCTGGGCCAGGGAGTGTCCAGCTGTCCAGTCCACTGAGTTCTCTGGGCCAGGGAGTGTCCAGCTGTCCAGCTGTCCAACCAGGGGCCCTCTCCTCTGAGTGACATCCATCACCAACAGAGCCCTGTGGTTCTGGACATCCTGGACTCTGGAGAGCCCTCGGACAAACGGACCATTCAGGAGGGACGGACAGATGGAACGGTGTCACGAACAGACACTGGACAATGAGGAGGTTGTTGTGTTGGCTAGCAGCACAGATGATCTGTTTTATCTCACAAGTCCAGCGCTTCAAGCKGAACATCCTGCACCCTTCGCCATGATCAAGCAAAGAGAGAGAGGGGAAAAGGAGGGAGGGACAGGGAGTGTGGTGAGGGGACAGAAAGAGGGGAGGTTCAGGGTCCATACTTCAACTCAACACAGTTGCTATAATTGATATGTTATTCAACTACATACCACTGCTGCCTGGACCGACTTACTGCTCTGCAACTACAGGCTACTACGTTGATCCACAACAACCATCATCCTCTCTTAACCACATTGATCATTACAGTTATCTGCTTTTTACATTTTTTATAGACTGCTCACCAGAACCTGGACGTCTGCCTCCAGAAAAACAATCCTGGGAGCACAACTCGTATTCATATATTATGTGGAATAAAGTAAAGAAGAAAATAAAGAACCTTCCTCCACACAACCGCCTATTCCTCAGTGCCACCCTGACCCCGCCCTATATGTCCAGTATGTCTATTTGATTGGTCACCRTGTAGGGCAGACTGCTATTGATTGGTCGGTCGTTAGGAGCGACTGGCAGAGCTGACACGGGTCGTAACATGACGTGGTCGTAACATCTGACCGCTCTTTAACCACCAGCCATCAACTGACCAATCCAGCCATTGACCCCAGTCATCCCAGCGGTGCCCTGGCAGCAGATCARTACTAGACTGCTGTGGAGGCTRGGACAGCTAATAACAGTAATGTGCCTGTTCAGTCTAGAGATGACTCTTTATTTTGACTGTTGAGGGGAAAACAGATACATCACATTGACATACTGTAAGTAATAATTGATCATTAATAAATGAGTAACAATTATGAGCTGGGTTGTTAGCTTATGATTATTTTCAACATTGTTCTGACCCGTCTCACTATAGTTAACGTATGCGAGCTGGTTTTTATAACATAACACTTTTTACCATGAGTTTACATGATATCTACCAGCTAGTCTACCATGATTCTACACATGAGTCTACCATGAGTTCTACCATGATTCTACCATGATTCTAACCATGATTTTCATACCCATGATCTACCATGATTCTACCATGAATCTACCATGATTCTACCATGATTTCTACCATGATCTACCATGATCTACCATATGTCTACATTATTCTACCTGATGTCTATCCATGATTCTACCACGATTCTACCATGATTCTACCACAATTTTCTCATGATTCTGAATGATATCTACCTGATTCTACCATGATCTACCAGATCCTACCATGATTCTACCACTGATCTACCACGATTCTACCTATTTCTACCATGATCTACCATGATCTACCAGATTCTACCACGATTCTACCTGATCTACCACGATTCTACCACATTCACCATGAAGAACATAGCAGGAATATACATGTATGTAGGTATTTGTCCTTAAAATATATGTATTTTTGCAAGACAGCTGGCTAGGTATACAAGCCAATAAAATAGAACAGGTTCAGATATTACTCCAGGCCTGATGTGTCTGTGTGTGTGTGTTGTGTGTGTGTGTGTGTGTGTGTGTGTGTGTGTGGTGTGTGTGTGTGTGTGTGTGTGTGTGTGTGTGTGTGTGTGGTGTGTGTGTGTTGTGTGTGTGTATGTGTGTGTGTGTGTGTGGTGTGGTGGTGTGTTGGTGTGTGTGCGCGTTGGGTGCTTTGCGTGCACTGTGTGTGTGCGTGTGTGTTTGAGTGGTGTGTGTGGTTGTGTGTTATAGCAAGTCTGCTATAAAAAGCTAGCCTGACTCTCAGATCTCACAGAGGTATAATGTTCATTAAACTACATTTCTGATTATCATGTAATATTGCTGGACTAAAAATAAAGACCAAACATATAAGTATAATGAATAGGAATGTGCTTTAGTTATTGGTCATATGGTAAAGCTATCGAACGCAACAATAAATGCCGTTCGTTTGAGCTTAAAATGTGGATGAGATTGCGTCAGAAGACAAAAATCGATCTCTCTGTCCAGTGAACGAGTGGCACGAGTTGGAAACAAGAGCCATGGTAACACTAAGGAAACTAAACATCCCTGAAAGCACTGGGGAACAAGGGCAGAGGAGCTGCTCTCAACAGTACAGTCTGTCTTCAGTGTATGTGTGTGTGTGTGGTGTGTGTGAATGTTGGCTGTGATCAGTGAGTGAATGAAGCGTTTCACTGGACAACGTGACCCCTCCCTCCCTCCCTCTCTCTCCTCTCTCTCCTCTCAGAGGGGAAGCCCTGCTAGTGGACATCTGTGGAAATGAGCTCGGCCGTGCAGTAAGTGTGGCGACCCCGCCACTAACCCCATGCTGTCCCCATTGCTCTCACCACTAAATGATATCTACTGTATCCTGCCTGGCTGAGAGGAGGCCTACCCCCCTTCCCTCCTCTCTCTGATCACCCAACCTAGTGCAGGAGATGAACCAACTATTTCCAGTCCAGCTACATATTATCGTCATATATCAAGTACTTTAATCCAAAGCAACTTACAGATAATATATATATATATATATATACACATAGTATTTTAGTAGGTGGATATTTGGTCAATGCCAAGATCAGATCCACAAGGTGAAAGGTTTAAAAAAAATAAAAAAAACATTATTTGTGCTCCTCAAAAGAGCACGCTCCACTTCCTCCCTGGAGGAGCCTCCACTTCCTCCCTGGAGGAGCCTCCATTTCCTCCCTGGAGGAGCCTCCACTGCTCTGATGCCTGTGAACTCCGCCGTACGTGTCAACGACAAATAGTTTGGGCTCTGAACCTTTCAACGCCGTCCCTGCTCTTCTCTCCAAACTAAAAGTCCCATAGTCAGCCAGCACCGTTCACAAGCAATCAGCAACACACACATCCTCTTCTCACCACGCCACTCTGTTTCATCCATTATAGATTATTCATAGCCATTGTGGGTGTAGCTCTTTTGAGTTTTGACATTGGATCCATGTTGGTGCCTTTGTCTGGTGGGGTTTCATCAGACTGTAATGGAATGTGATGTGAAAATGCACGAGTGTTGAGTTGGAACTCCAGTGCCCTGAGCAACACCCTCTAAGAACAGAGAGGAGAGGAGAGACAAGAAGAGACTCTGTTTCCAAACCGCAAGCAGGCAGGGAGGCAGACAGACAGGCAGGCAGGCAGGCAGGCAGGCAGGCAGGCAGGCAGGCAGCAAAGAGGAGTGCACCACGCTACACACACCACCCAAAGTACCCAGGGAGCATCTGGGGCAGATTGCATGCAAGGCTGTAGTCTTTGAAGGTAGCAGGTAGCAGCTTTCCCCCCCTCTGTTCTCCAGAGTACAGTGCTGGACCAGAACAGGCTAGGCCTCCCTCCACACAGAACAGGTGGTATTGCTCACTCCAATTTAGCTCAAACCTCCACTTGAAATAGTGCTGCTGTCACAACCAATCTGCACCTGGAGATGGACCGCTGCCTCTGTCGGGGAGAGCATCGAAGCAGACAGGAGAGGAGCGGGGGGCGAAGAGGGGAGAGGGATGGAGAGGGGGAGGGAGAGGGGGAGGGAGAGGGGGAGCAATAAAGGGAGGGAGAGGGGGATGCTGTCGAAGGGGAAACCGTTTCCCCCGCTGCCTTCGACAGCAGCATCCTACACACATCCCCTCTCCTTCCCTCCCTCCATCCATCCCTCCCTCCCTTCCCATGCTCCACCCCCTGCTGAGCTCTTCCTCTCCCCAGCACATGTTCACCGCAGGTCCACTCAGCCAGAACAGCACAAAGAGAGGTCAGGCCAGTCAACAGATTATTTACAGCAGGGGACCGCCCGACATCGCCYCTCCCGGTATGGTYCGAAGGTCCCAATCTGTCCCCGAAAACACAGGAGGSCATCTGAGTCTGACTGACTGTCCCYTTGTGACATCACTGGGAAGATATAACTTTGGTGGAGGTGGGGAACGTTGGTGACTCTCGCTCAAAGTTTGTAAGATAGGGTAGGTCAGAGGTCCTAAAAACACCTGCAAGAGAGTATCCATGATTCATCACACTGCTGAGGATAGAGCTCACGTTACAAACTAAAAGAGGCTGAAAAGAGGTGAGGAAAGAGAATTGCCCGTGTGTTTGTAGATATAACTAATGCTTAAAGCCACCTAAGTTACTGCCACAGTAATAACTCTGGACCTATTTTTGTCCCATGGAATAAAATGTTGTAGATCTTTAATCTGTTTTCCACATAATCCTGGACTATCGGACCACCATTTTATTACGTTTAGCAATCGCAAAAATAATCTGCTCAGACCCCAACCAAGGAGCAATCAAAAGTCGTGCTATAAAATTCTCAGACAACACAAAAATTCCTTGATGCCCTTCCAGACTCCTTCTGCCTACCCAAGGACGTCAGAGGACAAAAATCAGTTAACCACCTAACTGAGGAACTCAATTAACCTTGCGCAATACCCTAGATGCAGTGCACCCCTAAAAACGAAAAACATTTGTCATAAGAAATTAGCTCCCTGGTATACAGAAAATATACCCGAGCTTTGAAGCAAGCTTCCAGGAAATTGGAACGAAATGGCGCCACACCAAACTGGAAGTCTCCGACTAGCTTGGAAAGACAGTACCGTGCAGTACCGAAGAGCCCTCACTGCTGCTCGCTCATCCTACTTTTCCAACTTAATCGAGGAAAATAAGAACAATCCAAAATTTTTTTTGATACTGTTGCCGAAACTAACTAAAAAGCAGCATTCCCAAGAGAGGATGGCTTCACTTTTCAGCAGTAATATAATTCATGAACTTCTTTGAGGAAAAGATCATGACCCATTAGAAAGCAAATTACGGACTCTCTTTGAATCTGCGTATTCCTCCAGGGCTTAGCTGTCCTGGATTTGCACAGCTCTGCGAGGGCCTGGACTCGGAGAGGACACTTAAGTGTTTAGTACATATCTCTTGACACAATGATGAAAATAATCATGGCTCTAAAACCTCAAGCTGCATACTGGATCCTATTACTCTACTAAACTGCTGAAGGAGCTGCTTCCTGTCTGGCCCTCCTATGTTGAACATAATAAACAGCTCTCTAATCCCCCGGATGTGTACCACTCAACTCACTAAAAGGCAGTGATTAAAGCCTCTCTTGAAAAAGCCAAACCTTGACCCGGAAAATATAAAAAACTATCGCCTATATCGAATCTTCATTCCTCTCAAGATTTTAGAAAAAGCTTGTTGCGCAGCAACTCACTGCCTTTCTGAAAGACAAATAATGTATACGAAATGCTTCAGTTCTGGTTTTAGACCCCATCATAGCACTTGAGACTGCACTTGTGAAGGTGGTAAATGACCTTTTAATTGGCGTCAGACCGAGGCTCTGCATCTGTCCTCGTGCTACTAGACCTTAGTGCTGCCTTTGACACCATCGATCACCACATTCTTTTTGGAGAGACTGGGAAAACCCAAATTGGTCTACACGGACAGTTCTGGCCTGTTTTAGATCTTACCTGTCGGAAAGAAATCAGTTTGTCTCTGTGAATGGTCTGTCCTCTGACAAATCAACTGTACATTTCGGTGTTCCTCAAGGTTCCGTTTTAGACCACTATTGTTTCACTATATATTTTACCTCTTGGGGAGTTATTCGAAAACTATATGTTAACTTTCACGCTATGCGGATGACACACAGCTGTACATTTCAATGAAACATGGTGAAGCCCCAAAATTGCCCTCGCTAGAAGCCTGTGTTTCAGACATAAGGAAGTGGATGGCTGAAAACTTTCCTACTTTTAAACTCGGACAAAACCGAGGATGCTTGTTCTACGTTCCCAAGAAACACAGAGATCTTCTGTTAAATCTGACAATTCATCTTGATGGTTGTAAAGTCGTCTCAAATAAAACTGTGAAGGACCTCGGCGTTACTCTTGACTGATCTCTCTTTGAAACGAACATATCAAGACTGTTTCAAGGACAGCTTTTTTCCAATCTACGTAACATTGCTAAAAATCAGAAGATTTTCTGTCCAAAAATGATGCAGAAAAATTAATCCCATGCATTTGTACTTCTAGGTTAGACTACTGCAATGCTCTACTTTCCGGTACCCGGATAAAGCACCTAAATAAACTTCAGTTAGTGCTAAATACGGCTGCTAGAATCCTGACTAAACAAGAAATTTGATCATATTACTCCAGTGCTAGCTTCCTACACTGGCTTCCTGTTAAGGCAGGGCTGATTTCAAGGTTTTACTGTTAACCTATAAAGCGTTACATGGGCTTGCTCCTACCTATCTTTCCGAGTTGGTCCTGGCCGTACATACCAATACGTACGCTACGGTCACAAGACGCAGGCCTCCTAATTGTCCCTAGAATTTCTAAGCAAACAGCGGGAGGCAGGGCTTTCTCCTATAGATCTCCATTTTTTATGGAACAGTCTGCCTACCCATGTGAGAGACGCAGACTCGGTCTCAACCTTTAAGTCTTTACTGAAGACTTATCTCTCAGTAGGTCATATGATTGAGTGTAGCCTGGCCCAGGAGTGTGAGGTGAACGGAAAGGCTCTGGAGCAACGAACCGCCCTTGCTGTCTTGCCAGGCCGGTTCCCCTCTCTCCATGGGATTCTCTGCCTCTAACCCTGTTAAGGGGCTAGTCACTGGCTTGCTGGTGCTCTTTCAGCCGTCCTAGGAGGGGTGCGTCACTTTGAGTGGGTTGAGTTACTGACGTGATCTTCCTGTCTGGGTTGGCGCCCCCCCTTGGTTTGTGCTGTGGTGGAGACCTTTTGGGCTATAACTCGGCCTTGTCTCAGGATTGTAAGTTGGTGGTTGAGGATTACCCTCTAGTGGTGCGGGGCTGTGCTTTGGCAAAGTGGGTGGGGTTATATCCTTCCTATTTTGCCCTTGTCCGGGGTTTCTTCGGATGGGGCCAAGGGTCTCCTGACCGCTCCGTCTCAGCCTCCAGTATTTATGCTGCAGTAGTTTGTGTCGGGGGGCTAGGGTCAGTTGGTTACCTGGAGAACTTCTCCTGTCTTATCCAGTGTCCTGTGTGAATTTTAAGTATGCTCTCTCTCAATTCTCTCGTTCTCTCTCTTTCTCTGAGAACCTGAGCCCTAGGACCCATACGTCAGGACTACCGGGCATGATGACACCTTGCTGTCCCCAGTCCGCCTGGCCTTGCTGCATTCCAGTTTCAACTGTTTCTGCCTGTGGTTACGGAACCCTACCTGTCCCAGACCTGCTGTTTTCAACTCTTAATGATCGGCTATGAAAAGCCAACTGAGATTTATTCCTGATTATTATTTGACCATGCTTGTCATTTATGAACTTTTGAAAATCTTGGCTCTCTCTAATTTCTCCTTTCTCTTTTCTTCTCTCGGAGGACCTGAGCCCTAGGACCATACGTCGGGACTACCGGCCGTCGTGACTCCTTGCTGTCCCCAGTCCGCCTGGCTTGCTGCTATTCCTGCTGCTATTCCAGTTTCAACTGTTCTGCCTGCGGTTATGGAACCCCTACCTGTCCCAGACCTGTGTTTTCAACTCTTATGATCGGCTATGAAAAGCCAACTGAGATTTATTCCTGATTATTATTTGACCATGCTTGTCATTTATGGAAATTTTGAAAATCTTGGCTCTCTCTAATTTTCTCCTTCTCTCTTTCTTTCTCTCGGAGGACCTGGGCCTAGGACCATGCGTCGGGACTGCCGCCCGTGGTGACTCTTGCTGTCCCAGTCCGCCTGGCCTTGCTGCTATTCCAGTTTCAGCTGTTCTGCTGCGGTTATGGAACCGCTACCTGTCCCAGACCTGTTGTTTTTTCAACTCTTGATGATCGGCTAATGAAAGCCAACTGAAAATTATTCATGATTTATTATTTGACCATGCTTGTCACTTATGAACATTTTTGACATCTTGGCATAGTTCTGTTATAATCTCCACCCGGCACAGCCAGAAGAGGAACTGGCCACCCCTCATATGCCTGGTTCCTCTCTAGGTTTCTTCCTAGGTTTTGGCCTTTCTAGGGAGTTTTCCTAGCCACCGTGCTTCTACACCTGCATTACTAGCTGTTTGGGTTTTAGGCTGGGTGTCTGTACAGCACTTCGAGATATTAGCTGATGTACGAGGCTATATAAAATAAAATTGATTGATTGATTGAGTATGAAAAAAAGCATTAGTGAACAAAAATTCAAATCTATTCTATCTTCAGCTTTTGTCAAAGACTTAAAGATGTGTTGTTGTGGCACACTGTGGAGACGACTCAAAATACGCTCAGAAGGAA
>NW_019944207.1:42685-61377 GCF_002910315.2 Salvelinus sp. IW2-2015 | reverse complement strand
ATAACTTCTGGACCTAGTTTTGTCCCATGGAATAAATGTTGTAGATCTTAATGTTTTTCCACATAATCCTGGACTATCGGACCACCATTTTATTACGTTTGCAATCGCAACAAATAATCTGCTCAGACCCCAACCAAGGAGCATCAAAAGTCGTGCTATAAAATTCTCAGACAACACAAAAATTCCTTGATGCCCTTCCAGACTCCTTCTGCTACCCAAGGACGTCAGAGGACAAAAATCAGTTAACCACCTAACTGAGGAACTCAATTAACCTTGCGCAATACCCTAGATGCAGTGCACCCCTAAAAACAAAAACATTTTGTCATAAGAAATTAGCTCCCTGTATACAGAAAATTAACCGAGCTTTGAAGCAAGCTTCCAGGAAATGGAACGAAATGGCGCCACACCAAACTGGAAGTCTTCCGACTAGCTTGGAAAGACAGTACCGTGCAGTACCGAAAGCCCTCACTGCTGCTCGCTCATCCTACTTTTCAACTTAATCGAGAAAATAAGAACAATCCAAAATTTCTTTTTGATACTGTTGCGAAACTAACTAAAAAGCAGCATTCCCAAGAGAGGATGGCTTCACTTCAGCAGTAATAAATTCATGAACTTCTTTGAGGAAAAGATCATGACCCATTAGAAAGCAAATTACGGACCTCTCTTTGAATCTGCGTATTCCTCCAGGGCTTAGCTGTCCTGGATCTGCACAGCTCTGCGAGGGCCTGGGATCGGGAGAGACACTTAAGTGTTTAGTACTATATCTCTTGACACAATGATGAAAATAATCATGCCTCTAAACCTCAAGCTGCATACTGGATCCTATTACCTACTAAACTGCTGAAGGAGCTGCTTCCTGTGCTGGCCCTCCTATGTTGAACATAATAAACAGCTCTCTAATCCACCGGATGTGCCTACCAACTCACTAAAAGTGGCAGTGATAAAGCCTCTCTTGAAAAAGCCAAACCTTGACCCGGAAATATAAAAAACTATCGGCCTATATCGAATCTTCCATTCCTCTCAAAGATTTTAGAAAAAGCTTGTTGCGCAGCAACTCACTGCCTTTCTGAAAGACAAATAATGTATACGAAATGCTTCAGTTCTGGTTTTAGACCCCATCATAGCACTTGAGACTGCACTTGTGAAGGTGGTAAATGACCTTTTAATTGGCGTCAGACCGAGGCTCTGCATCTGTCCTCGTGCTACTAGACCTTAGTGCTGCCTTTGACACCATCGATCACCACATTCTTTTGAGAGAGGACTGAAACCCAAATTGGTCTACACGGACAAGTTCTGGCCTGTTTTAGATCTTACCTGTCGGAAAGAAATCAGGTTTGTCTCTGTGAATGGTCTGTCCTCTGAACAAATCAACTGTACATTTCGGTGTTCCTCAAGGTTCCGTTTTAGGACCACTATTGTTTCACTATATATTTTACCTCTGGGGATGTTATTCGAAAACCATAATGTTAACTTTCACGCTATGCGGATGACACACAGCTGTACATTTCAATGAAACATGGTGAAGCCCAAAATTGCCCTCGCTAGAAGCCTGTGTTTCAGACATAAGGAAGTGGATGGCTGAAAACTTTCTACTTTTAAACTCGGACAAAACAGAGGATGCTTGTTCTAGGTTCCCAAGAAACACAGAGACTTCTGTTAAATCTGACAATTCACTTGATGGTTGTAAAGTCGTCTCAAATAAAAACTGTGAAGGACCTCGGCGTTACTCTTGACCCTGATCTCTCTTTTGACGAACAATCAAGACTGTTTCAAGGACAGCTTTTTTCCATCTACGGAACATTGCTAAAATCAGAAATTTTCTGTCCCAAAAATGATGCAGAAAAAATTAATCCATGGCATTTGTTACTTCTAGGTTAGACTACTGCAATGCTCTACTTTCCGCGACCCGGATAAAGCACTAAATAAACTTCAGTTAGTGCTAAATACGGCTGCTAGAATCCTGACTAAACCAAGAAATTTGATCATATTACTCCAGTGCTAGCTCCTACACTGGCTTCCTGTTAAGGCAAGGGCTGATTTCAAGGTTTTACTGTAACCTATAAAGCGTTACATGGGCTTGCTCCTACCTATCTTTCCGAGTTGGCCTGCCGTACATACCAATACGTACGCTACGGTCACAAGACGCAGCCTCCTAATTGTCCCTAGAATTTCTAAGCAAAACAGCCGGAGGCAGGGCTTTCTCTATAGATCTCCATTTTTTATGGAACAGTCTGCCTAACCCATGTGAGAGACGCAGACTCGGTCTCAACCTTTAAGTCTTTACTGAAACTTATCTCTCAGTAGGTCATATGATTGAGTGTAGCCTGGCCAGGAGTGTGAAGTGTGAACGGAAAGGCTCTGGAGCAACGAACCGCCCTTGCTGGCTCTGCCAGGCCGGTTCCCCTCTCTCCATGGGATTCTCTGCCTCTAACCCTGTTACAGGGGCTGAGTCACTGGCTTGCTGGTGCTCTTTCATGCCGTCCCTAGGAGGGGTGCGTCACTTGAGTGGGTTGAGTTACTGACGTGATCTTCCTGTCTGGGTTGGCGCCCCCCCCTTGGTTTGTGCTGTGGTGGAGACTTTGTGGGTATAACTCGGCCTTGTCTCAGGATTGTAAGTTTGGTGGTTGAGGATTACCCTCTAGTGGTGCGGGCGTGTGCTTTGGCAAAGTGGGTGGTGATATCCTTCCTATTTGCCCTGTTCGGGGGTTTCTTCGGATGGGGCCACAGTGGTCTCCTGACCGCTCCTGTCTCAGCCTCCAGTATTTATGCTGCAGTAGTTTGTGTCGGGGGGCTAGGGTCAGTTGGTTACCTGGAGTACTTCTCCTGTCTTATCCAGTGTCCTGTGTGAATTTAAGTATGTCTCTCTCTAATTCTCTCGTTCTCTCCTTTCTCCTTGGAACCTGAGCCCTAGGACCATACGTCAGGACTACCGGGCATGATGACACCTTGCTGTCCCCAGTCCGCCTGGCCTTGCTCGCTATTCCAGTTTCAACTGTTCTGCCTGTGGTTACGGAACCCTACCTGTCCCAGACCTGCTGTTTTCAACTCTTAATGATCGGCTATGAAAAGCCAACTGAGATTTATTCCTGATTATTATTTGACCATGCTTGTCATTTATGAACATTTTGAAAATCTTGGCTCTCTCTAATTTCTCCTTCTCTCTTTCTTTCTCTCGGAGGACCTGAGCCCTAGGACCATACGTCGGACTACCGGCCGTGGTGACTCCTTGCTTCCCCAGTCCGCCTGGCCTTGCTGCTATTCCTGCTGCTATTCCAGTTTCAAACGTGTTCTGCCTGCGGTTATGGAACCCCTACCTGTCCCAGACCTGTGTTTTCAACTCTTAATGATCGGCTATGAAAAGCCAACTGAGATTTATTCCTGATTATTATTTGACCATGCTTGTCATTTATGGAAATTTTGAAAATCTTGGCTCTCTCTAATTTTCCCTTCTCTCTTTCTTTCTCTCGGAGGACCTGGGCCCTAGGACCATGCGTCGGGACTGCCGCCCGTGGTGACTCCTTGCTGTCCCCAGTCCGCCTGGCCTTGCTGCTATTCCAGTTTCAGCTGTTCTGCCTGCGGTTATGGAACCGCTACCTGTCCCAGACCTGTTGTTTTTCAACTCTTGATGATCGGCTATAAAAGCCAACTGAAAATTATTCATGATTTATTATTTGACCATGCTTTGTCACTTATGAACATTTTTGAACATCTTGGCATAGTTCTGTTATAATCTCCACCCGGCACAGCCAGAAGAGGACTGGCCACCCTCATAGCCTGGTTCCTCTTCTAGGTTTCTTCCTAGGTTTTGGCCTTTCTAGGGAGTTTTCCTAGCCACCGTGCTTCTACACCTGCATTACTAGCTGTTTGGGTTTTAGGCTGGGTGTCTGTTACAGCACTTCGAGATATTAGCTGATGTACGAAGGGCTATATAAAATAAAATTGATTGATTGATTGAGTATGAAAAAAAGCATTAGTGAACAAAAATTCAAATCTATTCTATCTTCAGCTTTTGTCAAAGACTTAAAGATGTGTTGTTGTGGCACACTGTGGAGACGACTCAAAATACGCTCAGAAGGAAAAACTTAGGTGGCTTTAAGCATTAGTTATATCTACAAACACACGGGCAATTCTCTTTCCTCACCTCTTTTCAGCCTCTTTTAGTTTGTAACGTGAGCTCTATCCTCAGCAGTGTGATGAATCATGGATACTCTCTTGCAGGTGTTTTTAGGACCTCTGACCTACCCTATCTTACAAAACTTTGAGCGAGAGTCACCAACTTCCCCACCTCACCAAAGTTATATCTTCCCAGTGATGTCACAAAGGGACAGTCAGTCAGACTCAGATGGCTCCTGTGTTTTCGGGGACAGATTGGGACCTTCGAACCATACCGGGAGAGGCGATGTCGGCGGTCCCTGCTGTAAATAACCTGTTGACTGGCTGACCTCTCTTTGTGCTGTTCTGGCTGAGTGGACCTGCGGTGAACATGTGCTGGGGAGAGGAAGAGCTCAGCAGGGGGTGGAGCATGGGAAGGGAGGGAGGGATGGATGGAGGGAAGGAGAGGGGATTTGTGTAGGATGCTGCTGTCGAAGGCAGCGGGGAAACGGTTTCCCCTTCGACAGCATCCCCTCTCCCCTCCCTTTATTGCTCCCCCTCTCCTCCCCCTCGTCCATCCTCTCCCCTCTTCGCCCCCCGCTCCTCTCCTGTCTGCTTCGATGCGCTCCCCGACAGAGGCAACGGTCCATCTCTGGGTGCAGATTGGTTGTGACAGCAGCACTATTTCAAGTGGAGGTTGAGCCTAAAATTGGAGTGAGCAATACCACCTGTTCTGTGTGGAGGGAGGCCTAGCCTGTTCTGGTCCAGCACTGTACTCTGGAGAGCAGGAGGGGGGAAGTTGCTACCTGCTACCTTCAAAGCCTACAGCCTTGCATGCAATCTGCCCCAGATGCTCCCTGGTATTTGGGTAGTGTGTGTAGTGTGGTGCACTCCTCTTTTGCTGCCTGCCTGCCTGCCTGTCTGTCTGCCTTCCTGCCTGCTTGCGTGTTTGGAACAGAGTCTCTTCTTGTCTCTCCTCTCCTCTCTGTTCTTAGAGGGGTGTTGCTCAAGCACTGGAGTTCAAACTCAACACTCGTGCATTTTCACATCACATTCCATTACAGTCTGATGAAACCCCACCAGACAAAGGCACCAACATGGATCCAATGTCAAAACTCAAAAGAGCTTACACCCACAATGGCTATGAATAATCTATAATGGATGAAACAGAGTGGCGTGGTGAAAGAGGATGTGTGTGTTGCTGATTGCTTGTGAACGGTGCTGGCTGACTTATGGGACTTTTAGTTGGAGAGAAGAGCAGCGACGGCGTTGAAAGGTTCAGAGCCCAACTATTTGTCGTTGACACGTACGGCGGGTTCACAGGCATCAGAGCAAGTGGAGGCTCCTCCAGGGGGAGAAATGGAGGCTCTCCAGGAGGAAGTGGAGGCTCCTCCAGGGAGGAAGTGGAGCGTGCCTCTTTTGAGGAGCACAATAAGTTGTTTTTTTATTTTTTTTAACCTTTCACCTTGTGGATCTGATCTTGGCATTGACCAAATATCCACCTACTAAAATACTATGTGTATAATATATATATATATATATTATATGTAAGTTGCTTTTGGATTAAAGTACTTGATATATGACGATAATATGTAGGCTGGGACTGGAAATAGGTGGTTCATCTCCATGCATGGTTGGGTGATCAGAGAAGAGGAGGAAGGGGGGTAGGCCTCCTCTCAGCCAGGCAGGATACAGTAATATCATTTAGTTGGTGAGAGCAATGGGACAGCATGCGGGTTAGTGACGGGTCCCACACTTACTGCACGCCGAGCGCATTTTCCACAGATGTCACTGCAGGGCTTCCCCTCTGAGAGGAGAGAGAGGAGAGAGAGGGAGGGAGGGAGGGGTTCACGTTGTCCAGTAAACGCTTCATTCACCACTGATCACAGGCCAACATTCACACACACACACACACAACACACCACACACACCACACACCACACACACACACACACACACACACACACACACAGCACCACACACACACACCACACACACACACACACACACACACACAACACACACACACACACACACACACATACACTGAAGACAGACTGTACTGTTGAAGCAAGCTTCTCTGCCCTTGTTCCCCAGTGCTTTCAGGGTGTTTAGTTTCCTTAGTGTTACCATGGCTCTGTTTCCCAAACCTCTGCCACATCACAGGACAAGAACTCCTTTGTTTATCTGACCAATATCACATTTAAACAAACAAGCATTATGTAGTGCCTGTTTACATGAAAAAACAAACACATTCCTATTCATTATACTAATATTTGTCTTTATTTTTTCCAGCAATATTACAGATTAATCAGAAATGTAGTTTAAATGAACATTATACCTCTGTGAGATCTGAGAGTCAGGCTAGCTTTTTATAGCAGACTTGCTATAACACACACACACACACACACACTCAGAACACACACGCACACAACATGGCACGCAAACAAGCACACGCGCCCACACACACCACACCCACACACACACAACACTACACACACACACACACATACACACACACACACACACACACACACACACACACACACACACCACACACACACACCACACACACACACACACACACACACACACACAACACACACACACACACACACACACACACCACACACAGACACCATCAGGCCTGGAGGTTAATATCTGAACCTGTTCTATTTTATTGGCTTGTATACCTACCAGCTGTCTTGCAAAAAAATAACATTAAATTTTAATTTTTTAAGGACCCCCAAAAAAATTTAAACCCTTTTTAACAATACAGGTATAATCCTCTCTCCTATGACTGTGGCAGTGAGTAGGTCCAGAGACATGTTGGACAAAACCCACTGAGTCGATAATGGCTCCGAAAGACTTTTGGAGTGGGTCTGTGGACTTCTCCATGTGAATATTAAAATCACCAAAAATTAGAATATGATCTGCTATGACTACAAGGTCTGATAGGAATTCAGGAAACTCAGAGAGGAACGCTGTATATGGCCCAGGAGGCCTGTAAACAGTAGCTATAAAAAGTGATTGAGTAGGCTGCATAGATTTCATGACTAGAAGCTCAAAAGACGAAAACGCCATTTTTTTTTTTGTAAATTGAAATTTGCTATCGTAAATGTTAGCAACACCTCCGCCTTTGCGGGATGCACGGGATGCACGTTGATCATAAAAATACTGTATTTTTATGATCAACCTGCTTCAAAGGCAGGGGCTCCCGAGTGCATCTCAGTGCTAGAGGCGTCACTACAGACCCTGGTTCGATTCCAGGCTGTATCACAACCGGCCATGATTGGGAGTCCCATAGGGCAGCACACAATTGGCCCGTTGTCGTCCGGGTGTTGGCCGGTGTAGGCCGTCATTGTAAATAAGAATAGGTTCTTAACTGACTTGCCTAGTTAAATAGAGGTTAAATAAAAATTTAAATAAGGAACAAATGTACATATAGGAGTGTTCTCTCCTCTCTCTCTCTCTCTCATTGCTGTGTGCAGAATATAAAATTAGATCTAAGTGTCTCTCAAACAGGTTGAAAGAAAATCTGGGGCTGTTGGTCCACAAGGACCAGTCCTACTGTGTACCTGACCACTCTATTGTTGATGACTTGTTTCTAATAAGAGATGTTTTAGATATTTGTAAACTGTCTGATGTAAATGTGGGTTTGCTTTCTTTGGATCAGGAGAAGGCTTTTGACCGTGTGGACCACCAGTACTTGTTCAAAACAGTGAAAGCCTTTGGGTTTGGGGATGTTTTTAGGTCTTGGATGAGTTTACTGTATGCTGGGGCCTCATGTATGGTGAAGGTGGGGGTGTTTTGAGTTGCCCTATCCCCGTCCATAGGGGTATTAGGCAGAGATACCCAATTTCAGGACAGTTATATTGTCTGTCAATTGAACCAATGGTTTGTTTTTTAAGAGTGAGGCTTACTGGTTTCTCTGAGCCAGGGGTTATGAAGGGACCTACGATAGCACTGTCTGCATTTGCAGATGACGTGACAGTTATTATTACAGGGGGTGAGGATGTTAATTAAGATGTATGAGGGGGCTCTAAAGGTGTATGAGGGGGGCTCCTCAGCTAGAGTCAATTGGTTAAAGAGTGAATCGCAGTGGGCAGGTCAGCTTCAGATAGGGTCCGCTCCACGGTTACCGGGGGGGCTTCAGTGGGGCAGAGATGGGATGAAGACTTTTTTTTTTTTTCTAGGCTCCGATGTCTTTCAAAAAAATAACTGGGAGGGTGTAGTGGAGAAAGTGTGAGCAAGATTGTCTAGGTTGAAATGGGTGCTACCCCAGCTGTTATATAGGGGAAGGGTGCTGCTAGCCAATAACCTAGTCGCCTCTACCCTGTGGCACAGACTAATGATTTTACAACCTGATGTCCTCGTTTTATTTATTTCCTCATAAACCTTGCTTCCTGTGCACAAAGGTTGCTGAGGTCTGGGGAGGACGAGGTTGGTTGGGGCCCTGGGGTAGTGTTAACCAGGGCAGTATTATGTTTGTGTTTATGTTTGGTTGGTGTGGTTGGGGGGTGTGACGACCCTTCTGTCTGGCAAATTCTTTCTCTTTGCTCTTGTTTTCCTTAATAGGATGTCGGTGGGCGGAGCCGGGAGGATCGTCAGCGAGATGGGACACACCTGGGCTCGGGTGTGTCCCGGGGATAAATACACCTTTCCCCCATTCATTGAGGAGACTCTCTCCACGCAGACACACTGTTGTTTTTGGTTGTGACATTTTGGGTCTTCTTTGTGTTCATTTGTTTTGGCACCTCTCAACACCCCTCATTATCATCATTTGTGTTGGCCACTCTCAACACCCCTCATTATCATCATTTGTTTTGGCACCTCTCAACACCCCTCATTATCATCATTTGTTTTGGCACCTCTCAACGGGAGGCTCCTTTATATTTGTTTGGCCACTCTCAACGCCCTCATTATTCATTTGTTTTGGCACTCTTCAACACCCTTTATTATCATTTGTTTTGGCACACTACTCCACCCTTTATCATATTTGTGTTGGCACCTTCAACACGCCCCATTATCATCATTTGTTTTGGCACCTCTCAACACCTCTATTATCATCATTTGTTTTGGCCCTCTGCAACACCTCATTTATATCTTTTGTTGGCACTCTCAACACCCCTCATTCATCATTTGTGTTGGAACCTCTCACACCCCTCTTTATCATTGTTGTTGGCACTCTCAACACCCCTCATTATCATATTTGTTTTGGTAACCCTATTCAACCTCATTATCATCATTTGTTTTGGACTCTCACCCTCATATCATCATTTGTTTGGGACTCATCTTATCATAATTTGTTTTGTCTCAACACCCTTATTATATCATTTGTTTTGGCACTCTCAACACCTCATTATCATCATTTGTGCACGCATGCCTACACTCACTACTGACTGACACACCTGTTACTTAAGATATAGTTGACTTTATTTAATACACGTTTGTTATTTCTTTATCTCCGCGTTGTCTCCCCTTTTGTTATCGAACACAAGCTGGGTCATCTGATGCGGAGCAGGAGCAGATCGTTGGAGGAGCTGGGAGAAGAGTAGGGATCCGATCATCTCGCCTACTGAGGAAGGTCGTAGCTGAGGTCTGCGATTCTTTGCCAGTATTTCATCGAAGTATGTGACTGATATTCCACTCTGATCGGGGACGGAGGGTCTGGATTATGTGTCCCTGCGCTGAATGTTAGTGCTGTGGTGGGGGCATTAGAGGAGGACGTGGGGATGCTGCTTTCCTTCCATACCACCGGAGCTGGGGGAGTTCAAGGAGGTGGGAAGAGCAGTTACAGAATATGTGTAAGTGTCCTGTGCTTCTTCCTGGGAGGGTCAAATCAACGAGGTGGGGGGGGGGGGGGTGTTTGGTCGGTGCTTCTCAAAAGGCTGTTGGCGGTCTTTATATAAACTGCCTATTGATAAGAGGACAGCTGAGGATAATACATTTGGATATAGCCACCAACATGTATCTGGTACACCTGGATCCTACTGTTGGGGAAGGGTGTCCATTCTGTGCTGAGTCTGAAACTCTGGCACATCTGTTCTTACAGTGTCCCAGGTTGGTCGGGATGATTGACCTGATCACTTCTTGGTTCTCAGCTTTGGGAGATGTTTTCTCTTCCCAACTGTTTATATTTGGACCAAAGTACAGGTTTAGTCGAAGGGGTATAGTTCTCTAACTTAACTTTGTGTCAGGGGCAGCTAAATTAGCAATTTGGAAGACACAAAGAACAATATTCGGGACAGGGGTCTGTGGACGTGGTGGGCGTGCTGGAGGGGATGTTGGCAGCGAGACTGAGGGTTGAGTTTGCCTATTACAAACTGGTTAATATCATTGGGCTATTTACGAGCATATGGTGTATACAGAGGATGTTGTGTTTAGTTACTGTGGAGGAAGATTTGGTGTCGTGTTTTTAATTGACGTTTAACCATGTTTTTGTTTGTTTCAGTGTTTATTGTGTTGTGAGTTCCCAGACCCAATAAAGGTCTTTTAAAACTCAATCACTCTCTCTCGTGCTCTCTCTCGTGCTCTCTCTCGTGCTCTATCTTGCATGCTTTCTTTCTCTCTCTCTTTCTTTCTCTCTTTCTCTCTTTCTTTCTTTATAGAGAAGACAAACATTTGTCAGTATAAAAACTGATTGATTTTGCAAATACGGGCACTTTTGGATGTTGAATGTTATTGAAAATGAAACCTCTTGAAACTGATTTTTATCTATCTGATATAATAGTGGCTGAGACTATTGTATTTAAGAATATAAAGATTTTTATCGGTTTCCCCAAATAGGGGAAATGTCATTACCATCACGCCATAAATTTTGCTATTTTAGTTGAAAAGGAAATTACAGAAATTGTGTGGTATTTTATTCAACATTTCAACAAAAAAAATGTACATCATGTTTTARAAATAACTATTTTGAAGTTTTCTTAACCCTCCTGTTGTGTTCGTTTCATGTTGATTCATTCTATGTTCCCGGTCCAAAATGACCTCCCCATTATAGCTGATTATAAATCCATAATAATACATATATTATCACCTAATGTTGTGATAGATCTTYTATAAACTTAAGTTATTGTGAACATTACAAGTTTTGAACTTCTATTTGCTATTTATGGCTATTTCTACCACCAGGCCAAAATACGTGAACCCAAACCCTCCAAGATCCTCCCCACAGTTCCCCAATAGCTGTCCCTCAACCATTCGAGACCCCTCCCACAGTACCCAAGAAGAAAAATAAAAAATACAATTAATTCCATTTCTCTCCCCCAAGAACCCCCCAATGCACCAACAACCAAGAGAATGAACTAAAGAGAAAAAAGGAAAAGACAGAAGAAAACAGCAAACAACAATGCAAAAAAATTATTATAAAAAAATATATAATAATGTAAACAAAGGACATCAAGGACAACTAAAATCATAACAGCAATGCYAACTGKATATGTTTGTGTGCATGTCTGGCACTATTACATGTATGTGTGTGTTCTTGTATGTGTTTATTTGAATGAGAGCATGTGCATATGCATGTGCACAAACACCTGCACGGAATCAGCCTCAGCCAAACCGGAATTAGTTGTAAAAACACTGCCCCTCAGTGTCATTCACTTTATTATGTTTAATTTGGACTTTTTTATTTTATTTTAAAAATGTTTACTTTTATCTTTGACCATCATTCTATCTCCCACACAGCAACTCCACTCCCCCTTGTCTCCAATTCCACATCCCAACCCTCAGCTTCCCTCAGCCCATCCCATCTATCTCTGCTGGCCACCCACTTTGGGTTTCTACGCAACACATATCTTTCAACTGTCCTGTGATGTTTAACGTACAATTTCAATCTATCTAGTCAAATAGAATCCACAGATTGCGAGTTGAAGATAAATACTTTTACTAAGARTATTAGTATTTTAGTAATTGACTGACCCGGTCTCTCCAGATCTCCTAACAGTACTATTTCTAGGGTCAATTTTAGATCAATGCTATGCATTTTCAGCCATTCCTGAACCTGAGACCAGAAACAGGCTACCTGAGAGCAATACCAAAATAAATGGTCTATTGATTCTGTATCCTCACAACAAAATCTGCAGAGCTTCGATGACTTTATGCCTCAAATATTCAACATTTTGTTGGTGGGAAGAATTCTATATAATAATTTTAGCTGAAAAGCACGAAGTCTTGAATCTTGCGTTGTTTTATATATCAACTCATACACCCTTTACCATGGAATCGGTACATCAAAAATCTCTTCCCAACTATTTTGCAATCTGTATGGCACAGTTGTCAACATCCTGGTCCTCAAATCAAACTGGAATACTTTCCTATTTATGCTGTTTTTATTCCTCCACCAGTTTTGATCCTTTATATTGGGCAGACAGACCAGTTCCCTACCTCCTCCCGCTGCCACCTGCCTCCTCCATTTTTGGGGTAATGCTGTAATCAATTGGTTGTTCTCTTGGATTGAGCAGACCTTCCCATACAATTCTGATAACTCCATGAAGGACATAACTCTACCATTCCAATATACAATATCATTTAACAACAAAATACCCTTTTCAAACATTTTTCCAATAAATACAGGTATTTTATCAACCAGCACATTTGAGTTCAGCCATAATATTTGTTGTAATATTTGTTCTATCTTTTCAGGGGGATGACATTTAAATTGCAGCCAGCTCTGCAATGCTTGTTTGAAAAAGAGAGATACTTTGAAAAAAGTATCATTTCCAATTAATCGAAAATGAGACATGGCAATCTGCACAAAGGCAAAAAGGCAATTTTTAAACAATGGATGGATGAGCTTTTCTTAGTAATCTACTTGAGAACCATTTCGGGTTCAAATAATACGTTTGAATGAGTGAAGCTTTTAGAGAGAGGTTTAGTGCTTTTATATTTAATAATCTCAACCACCCAATTCATATTCATTATATAGATAGGCACGTTTTTTATTTGGTCTGGTTTAGCATCCCAGATAAAGCGAAATATTTTTGCTCATATGATTTGAAAACGAATCATCAGGAGTAGGCAGCACCATAAGTAAGTGAGTAAACTGAGGTATGACTAAGCAGTTAATCAGGGCAATTTTTCCATAAATAGACATGTATTTACCTCTCCATGGTTGCAGGATCTTGTATATTTGTACAAGTTTTCTATTAAAATTCATTGTGGAGAGCTTATTTATATGTTTTGTGATAAGAATACCGAGTATGTCTCCTTCACCATCAGCCCATTTTATAGGTAAACTGCAGGGTAACGTAAAAGTTTTATTTTTTAAAGATCCAATACGTAATATTGTACACTTATCATAATTAGGTTTTAGTCCAGAGAGTAAAAAAAAAGTTATCTAGATCTTCAATGAGACATTGCAGGGATCTAGCTTGCGGACTTGAGTCATCGGCATACATGGACACCTTTGTTTTTAGGCCTTGGATTTCTAATCCTCTAATGTTGTTATTGGATCTGATTTTAATAGCTAGCATTTCGTTGGACATACCGAATAGATATGGTGACAGTGGACACCCTTGTTTAACTCTTCTTGACAATTCAAAACTCTCTGAGAAGTATCCGTTATTTACTATTTTATACCTGGGGTTGCTATACACAATTTTTACACATTTTATAAGAGAATTACCGAAATTGAAAAAATATTTTGACCGGGAACACCACAGGTGTACAAAAGTTAAATAAAACACCCCAAATTTTATGAAAATCATCTAAATGTATATAATGTGTTCAGATGCCCTCTGTGGACAGTCATGGAACCTTATGACAATCAGATTAAATTAACTGCATTTTTCAGAGAGAAAACTTGTAAATCGGTCCAATTCGACCGGAACACAGCAGGAGGGTTAAATATATGTATTCCTCATTGTCATGTCTAAATATCCATATATGCCTTGATGATAGTCAAGCATGTATTTACCACATACAAAATCTCAATATTTTACATTAGGAATTATTGCTTTGAGGACAATACAGTGCCAATGACACGGCCCGCTACCAAAACCTGCGGGCTCTCCTTCACAGCAGCCGAGGTGAGTAAAACATTTAAACGTGTTAACCCTCGCAAGGCYGCAGGCCCAGACGGCATTCCCAGCCGCGTCCTCAGAGCATGCGCAGACCAGCTGGCTGGTGTGTTTACGGACATATTCAATCAATCCTTATCCAAGTCTCTGTTCCCCACAAGTTCAAGAAGGTGCCATTCCATTGTTCCTTGTTTTCAAGAAAAGCTAAGGTAACTGAGCTAAACGACTACCGCCCGTAGCACTCACTTCCGTCATCATGAAGTGCTTTGAGAGACTAGTCAAGGACCATATCACCTCCACCTACCTGACACCTGACCCACTCCAATTTGCTTACCAACTTAATAGGTCCACAGACGACGCAATCGCAACCACCACTGCACACTGCCCTAACCCATCTGGACAAGAGGAATACCTATGTGAGAATGCTGTTCATCGACTACAGCTCAGCATTTAATACCATAGTACCCTCCAAACTCGTCATCAAGCTCGAGACCCTGGGTCTCAACCCCGCCTGTGCAACTGGGTACTGGAATTCCTGATGGGCACCCCCCAGGTGGTGAGGGTAGGTAACAACATCTCACCTCGCTGACCTCAACACTGGGCCCACACAGGGTGCGTTCTGAGCCCCTCTCTGTACTCCCTGTTCACCACGACTGCGTGGCATGCACTCCTCCAACTCAATCATAAGTTTGCGGACGACACTACAGTGGGGTAGGCTTGATTACCAAACAACGACGAGACGGCCTAACAGGGAGGAGGTGAGGGCCCTCGGAGTGTGGTGTCAGGAAAAATAACCTCACACTCAACGTCAACAAAACGAAGGAGATGATTGTGGATTCAGGAAACAGCAGAGGGAGGCACCCCCCTATCCAATCGACGGGACACGTAGTGGAAAGGGTAGTAAGTTTTTTAAGTTCCTCGGTGTACGACATCACGACAAACTGAATTGGTCACCCACACAGACAGCGTTGTGGAAGAAGGCGCAGCAGCGCCTCTTCAACCTCAGGAGGCTGAAGAAATTCGGCTTGTCACCAAACGCACTCACAAACTTCTACAGATGCACAATCGAGAGCATCCTGTCGGGTGGTAATCACCGCCTGGTACGGCAACTGCTTCCGCCACAACCGTAAGGCTCTCCAGAGGGTAAGTGAGGTCTGCACAACGCATCACCGGGGGCAAACTTCCTGCCTCCAGGACAACTACACCACCCGATGTCAAGGAAGTCCATAAAGAATCATCAGGACAACAACCACCCGAGCCACTGCCTGTTCACCCCGCTGTCATCCAGGAAGGCGAGGTCAGTACAGGTGCATCAAAGGCAGGGACCGAGAGACTGAAAACAGCTTCTATTCAAGGCCATCAGACTGTTAACAGCCACCACTAACATTTAGTGGCCGCTGCAACATACTGACTCAACTCCAGCCACTTTAAAATGGGAATTGATGGAAATTTATTTTAAAAATGGTATCACTAGCTATTTTAAAACAATGCACTTAATATAATGTTTACATACCTACATTACTCATCTCAATATGTATAGATGTATATACTGTACTCTATACATCTACTGCATCTTTGCCATCTTTATGTAATACATGTATCACTAGCCACTTTAAACTATGCACTTTATTTGTTTATATACCCTATATTACTAATCTCAGATGTATATACTGTACTCTATACCATCTACTGCATCTTGCCTATGCCGTTCTGTACCATCACTCATCCATTCTATCTTTCTATGTACATATTCTTTATCCTTTACACTTGTGTGTATAAGGTAGTAGTTGTGGAATTGTTAGGTTAGATTACTCGTTGGTTATTACTGGCATTGTCGGAACTAGAAGCACAAGAATTTTTTGATTTGATTTTAAAACAGATCACTGACCATTTCGAATCCCACCGTACCTTCTCCGCTGTGCATCCGGTTTCCGAGCTGGTAACGGGTGCACTCAGCCACGCTCAAGGTCTAAACGATATCATAACGCCATGCGATAAAAGACAGTACTGTGCACAGTCCATTTATCGACCTGGCCAAGGCTTTCAACTCTGTCAATCACCGTATTCTTATCGGCAGACCTCAACAGCCTTGGTTTTCTCACATAACTGCCTTGCCTGGTTCACCAACTACTTCTCAGACAGAGTTCAGTGTGTCCAAATCGGAGGGCCTGTTGTCCGGACCTCTGGCAGTCTCTATGGGGGTACAACAGGGTTCAAATTCTCGGCAACTCTTTTCTCTGTATATATCAACGAAGTCCGCTTGCTGCGGGTGATTCCCTGATCCACCTATACGCAGACGACACCATTCTGTATAAATCTGGCCGTTCTTTGGACACTGTGTTAACTAACCTCAAACGAGCTTCAATGCCATACAACACTCCTTCCGTGGCCTCCAACTGCTCTTAAACGCTAGTAAAACCAAATGCATGCTTTTCAACCGTTCGCTGCCTGCCCGCCGCCCGATAGCATCACTACTCTGACGGTTCTGACTTGATATGTGGACAACTACAAATACTTAGGTGTCTGGCTAGACTGTAAACTCTCCTTCCAGACTCATATTAAACATCTCCAATCCAAAATGTTTCTAGAATTCGGCTTCCTATTCGCAACAAAGCCTCATTCACGTCACGCCTCCAAACATTCCCTCTTAAAATTGACTATCTACGATTCTCGACTTCGGCAATGTCACTTACAAAATAGCTTCCAATACTCTACTCAGCAAACTGGTGCAGTTATTTACAGTGCCATCCGTTTTGTCACCAAAGCCCTTCTACCTACCACCAACTGTGACCTGTATGCTCTAGTCGCGCTGGGCCTCGCTACATATTCGTCGCCAGTGACTGGAACAAATTACAAAAATCGTTGAAGCTGGAGACTTATATTTCCCTCCTAACTTTAAACATCAGCTATCTGAGCAGCTAACCGATCGCTGCAGCTGTACATAGCCCATCTGTAAATAGCCCGCCCAATCTACCTACCTCATCCTATATTTTTTTATTTAGTTTTTATGCTCTTTGCACACCAGTATTTCTACTTGCATTCATCATCTGCTCATCTATCACTCCAGTGTTAATTTGCTAAATTGTAATTACTCCGCTACTATGGCCTATTTATTGCCTTACCTCCTCACGCCATTTGCACACACTGTATACAGACTTTCTTTTTTTCTATTTGTTATTGACTGTACGCTTTTATTCCATGTGTAACTCTGTGTTGTTGCTTGTGTCGCACTGCTTTGCTTTATCTTGGCCAGGTCGCAGTTATAAAATGAGAACTTGTTCTCAAGTAGCCTACCTGGTTAAATAAAGGTGAAAGAAATAAATAAAATAAATTATACACCTTTCAGCAACAGGTGTCGCTGAAGTAGCCGAATCCACTAATTTGAAGGGTGTCCACATACTTTGCATATATAGTGTATTTTCTTGTCCTTCGTTGGTTGATTTAGGGGGTATCTTATAGACCTCCCTCCCTCCCTCCTCTCCCTCCCTCCTCCACTTAGATGCTTAGCTGTTAATGCTCCTCTTTATATGGTTTCCTGGGGATCCCTGGGTACTCAACCAGATCACCCAACACAGTTACCTATCTCTGGGCTCAGAACTGGGGAGGGAACACACACACAGACGCACACACACACCCACGCATGCACGCACACACACCCACGCATACACGCACACACACCCATGCATGCACGCACGCAAGCACACAGGAAACAGAAGATTAGGATGCTTTTTCTTAGAGAGTGTTGGTTAAAAGTATTTTAGTTTTAGCCTGCAGCTACAGCTGACTTGGAGGATGTTGAGTTCTTCTTCATAAAGAAGGGGAGTGACTGTTTTAGCTGAATGTTAATTTACAAACAACTTCAATAATACTGACTGTAGTCACTCCATCTTCTCCTTGTGAATACACACTTTTCAACAACAAMACCACAACACACATAGCTGATTGGATTGCACAGTATACTTACAAAGACCCTCCCCCTCAGTCCTGCCGGGATCAATAAGTTCTTATATACCATTTTTGAAACTACAGATTGTGGCTTTACACCAACATGGCCACATACTAGATGTGTCCTTGGGAGTTGTGAGTGTTTGGAGCAGAGCAGTGTAGAGGACACTGKTCTTTCATCCTCTGGTTTCAAACAGAGCTGAAATGGACTTCTAGCCACTCTTGTGCTAACATGGCTAACTGGCCTCAATGCATGAAGCCTCACAGCCTGCAGCGGCAGCGGGGAGTCCACTCAAAGGCATCACACATTTACGGACACACCACACACGCATACATGCACACACACACAAACACACAACAAACACATTTAAACAACACACACGCACACACAACACACACACACACAACACACCACACACACACACACAAACAGTGTTGAGGCACTGTGTGGAAGTAATTTCATACATACTCTCAACAGAAAAGGAACTAAATAGTCAGTATGGAGCTCTTGAACATAATGCTGTTTTTGAGAGAGTGTGAAAGACACAGAGTGAGAGAGAGAGAGAGAGAGAGAGAGAAGGAGAGAGAGAGAGAGAGAGGGAGAGTGAGAGTGAGTGAGAGGAGAGACAGGGA
>NW_019944207.1:38013-42134 GCF_002910315.2 Salvelinus sp. IW2-2015 | reverse complement strand
GTAGTTACACGCACAATACTAACGCAAAGGCATACAGGTCGGCAGCTGGTGGTTAGGTATATGGGCTTTGGTGACAAAACGGATGGGCACTGTGATAATGCGATCGCAGTTTGCTGAGTGAGTGTTGGAGGCTATTTTGTAAAGCGCATCGTCGAGTCATTTGGATCGGTAGGATCGTACAGTTTTACGAGGGGTATGTTTGGCAGGCATGGAGTGAAGGTGGCTTGTTGGCGACATTAGGAAGCCGATTCTAGATTTAACTTTGGATTGGAGATGCTTAATGTGAGTCTGGAAGGAGAGTTTACAGTCTAACCAGACACCTAGGTATTTGTAGTTGTCCACATATTCTAAGTCAGAACCGTCCAGAGTAGTGATGCTAGTCGGGCGGGCGGTTGCAGGCAGCGAACGGTTGAAGAGCATGCATTTAGTTTTACTAGCATTTTAGAGCAGTTGGAGGCCACGGAATTAGTGTTGTATGGCGTTGAAGCTCGTTTCGAGGTTTGTTAACACAGTGTCCAAAGAAGGGCCAGATGTATACAGAATGGTGTYGTCTGCGTAGAGGTGGATCAAGGAATCACCCGCAGCAAGAGCGACATCATTGATATATACAGAGAAAAGAGTCGGCCCGAATTGAACCCTGTGGCACCCCTATAGAGACTGCCAGATGTCTGAACAACAGGCCCTCCGATTAGACACACTGGTCTCTATCTGAGAAGTAGTTGGTGAACCAGGCGAGGCAGTCATTTGAGAAACCAAGGCTGTTGAGTCTGCCGATAAGAATAAGGTAATTGACAGAGTCGAAAGCCTTGGCCTGGTCGATGAAGACGGCTGCACAGTACTGTCTTTTATCGATGGCGGTTATGATATTTTTTAGGACCTTGAGCGTGGCTACTTGCACCCGTGACCAGCTCGGAAACCAGATTGCATAGCGGAGAAGGTACGGTGGGATTCAAAATGGTCGGTGATCTGTTTGTTCACTTGGCTTTCGAAGACTTTTGGAATTAGTGTTTTTTCTGTTTGAAAAAGCTAGCCTTTGCTTTCCTAACTGACTGTGTCTATTGGTTCCTGATTTCACTGAAAAGTTGCATATCGCGGGGACTATTCGATGCTATTGCAGTCCGCCACAGGGTGTTTTTGTGCTGGTCAAGGGCAGTCAAGTCTGGAGTGAACCAAGGGCTATATCTGTTCTTAGTTCTACATTTTTTGAATGGGGCATGCTTATTTAAGATGGTGAGGAAAGCAGTTTTAAAGAACAACCAGGCATCCTCTACTGACGGGATGAGGTCAATGTCCTTCCAGGATACATGGGCCAGGTCGATTAGAAAGGCTTGCTCGCAGGAGGGTTTTAGGGAGCGTCCTGGTTGAAAACAGCAGAGGTGTATTTGGAGGGCAAGCCATACAATGGCTTGACTACTGTCTCTTAACTCAACTCTCCTGTGGTCCGTCTCTGCAGGGGATCATCCAGAAGATTTTGGACATCCACAAGGTGAAATGCGTGGCGTGCTTTGGCCTGCGTCTCAGCCACTCCCAGTCCGGCCAGGTCCACTGGCTCCACCCTGATATGGGCGTGTCCCAGTGTTGAAGGAGAGTACGAGCCGACCGCTCCAGGAGGAGTGGAGTAAGCTGTGTGGGTTGGTTGTGTGTGTGTGTGTGTGTGGTTTGTGTGTGTGTTGTGTGTTGGTGTGTGTGTGTGTGTGTGTGTGTGTGTGTGTGTGGTGTGTGTGTGTGTGTGTGTGTTGTGTGTGTTGGGTAAACCAATGGCCCTTAGACAATGACAACACGTCTGTCTCCCTTGTTGTCATGGAGAAATGCAGCCAGTTGGTGCCACTGCAATACCTTTTAATGTGGTGTGTGTGTGTTTTTCACTGTTGTCAAACTGAATGCCTTGGTAGGCACAAACCAATAGTAGTTTCACTGTCAATTGGAGTTATGTTGCTCATTCATTTCCTATTAAATATACCAACACAATTGCTTGTGTGATCTATCTGTAACCGTCTCACATGAATATGTTCTGAACACAGAATTTTCAACATGGCTTCAGTAAAAGCCACTAAGAGCCTCGACAGCTTGGGCATACTGTAGTACGCTGTTTTGCATTTCAAGAATGGCCCATTTCATTGAACATTATAACTCTTCAGTTTCAATCCTGACTTGAATCATCACTCGAGGCATTCACAGTCACGTCCTAAGTTACTGTCAAATGTTCCTCCTCGAATCTCCGGCACTTCAACCCTAGAATGGGAGTCTGAGGTAGTTTTTGCTGGGTCTTTGGTTCTTGAGTCTGTGTTGTGCGTCCCAAACAGGCACCCTATTCCCTACATAGTGCACTACTTTTGCCCATCGCATAATAGGAAAAAGACGCCATTTGGGACACAGCTGAGTGTGCGTCATCTCTCTCTACATGCTCTGCTATGGATGGGTACTACCCTGACTTAAATCTGTTCAGCAAAGGACTGTCTGGCTTTCTCACCCCATTATGATTGGACCAGTGCACCTGACTAGGATAACTGTTGTGTGTTTTCTATCGTGATGTGATTTCATATCCCAGAGTTATTTTCTTCTCTATTGGCTCTCTTCTCTCTCTCTCTCTAGTTCGTGATAGAACTCAGGGTGGGAGAATGGGAAGCAACAAGAGTTAGTCTCCGCTTCCTTCAATCGCGCCCTCCTCCTCCTTCAATAGCCCTTCCCCTCTCTTTCCTCTCCTCCCTTTTACTAGTTCCAACAATAAGCATTCTTGAGGAGCTGTGTCGTTTGCGTGCGTGCGTGCGTGGTGGTGCGTGGCGTGCGTGGGACGTAAATCTCCTGCTTGCATAGAAATGGCTTCAAGGGTTTGTTGAATCTACTTAGTGGAAATCTAAATACCTCACTCCACTGGACTGCAGTGTTCAGCTTTGTGCACAAACAGAGAACAGCTCTTTTCAGCAGTCCGCAACAAGAACAGCTTTCTTTTCACAGAACACTTCTTCTCACAGGCCCAGCACAAAAAGCGCACACCTGTTCAATGGGGAAACAAAACCCTTTTATTTATACTTTATAGTGTGTGGTGGTGTTGTGTGTGTGTTGTGTTGTGTGTGTGTTGTGTGTTGGTGTAGTTGGTGTGTGTGTGTTGTGTGTGTGTGTGTGTGTGTGTGCTTGTCGTGCATCTGGGTTTTAGTTCCATGTGTGTGGAGATTTGAGGAAACTCAACACAGTGTTAACTGGGTTTATGTCTAGTTAGAACAGACAGAGAGTTCCGGCTAATTACCACTGCATGACGCCCCAGGGTTTGGTTTAGTCATCTGGAATGTTCCTGTCCTAGGAGTGAGGGATGTTGAAACACTGTTCTTTCTGTGATCATCAGTGAACACACACTTCCTCAAAAAGGAAAAAATGAAACCTGAGGGCCCTGTGTGTGTTTGTGTGTTTCGTTCGCAGAGGGCCTTTAGCTCATCCAGGAAGCTGGCATGTCAGGAGGATGATGTCATCCTCCATTTAAGCCTGTGATTAACCCAATGCAGTGTCTGTCTTTCCCTTCCACCCACCTGTCTGAATACAGCCTATTGTGTACTTGTCTAAAGGTGTTGTAAGTCACTGGAGTGTTGGTCTGGACTTTGATGTTCAGTGTTTTGGTGGTGGTAGAGCTCCGGTGCTGAACAGGTAGTACCAGATGTGTGTTGATCAGTATTTCAGTGCTAGATTACAGTGTGATAGTAAGGAACCTGTGGTCAGCGAATCAGACTATCCCATGCGAGGAATGTACAATGCAGTCTATCTACCTATGGGTATATCATCCCTAATGGTACTGCAGATCTTCAGATTTTTCTCCAGATTATCCTCAGATAGCTTCCAAGGTGGTCATTACTCATTTTGCAATATGTTACACCAAGTCTTGAGAACAACAACAGTTAAATCATTCGGTGAACTAAGTTCAACTTTATTTGCAAAAGTTCAGATTTGTCTTTTGATTATTTTTACATGCTGAGACCTTTTTACTGAAACACCCAACTTGTAAAATGAAGGTTGAGCCCTCTCCCATAGAAAAATATTAAGAGATATCCAGAAAAGGACAACAGTATAAACATACAAAACTATACCAAGGCTATTGCCTGACACCAGAGCAAAACTCTGCAACACTAAGTGCA
>NW_019944207.1:31528-35276 GCF_002910315.2 Salvelinus sp. IW2-2015 | reverse complement strand
TAAACCTCAGGAGGCTTGAAAATGTGGCTGGCCCCTAAGACCCTCAAAACTTTTACAGATGCACCAATTGAGAGCATTCCTGTCGGGCTGTAGTCACCGCCTGGTACGGCACTGCACTGCCCCACAACCGCAGGCTCTCCAGAGGTGGTGTGGTGACCAGATAACCAATAACATCTGCTAAAATATGTGTATGTGCCAATAACATCTGCTAATATGTGGATGTTGCCACATACAATTTGATTTAATATTAATTTGATTATACTAGTAGTACACTACTCCTCAATGGTTGGGAAAGGGTATTGGGGACTGGACCGCAGCGACCCCAGACACCGTTGCTTGTCGGAATCACACATTACTATCAAGGTAACTTTAGTTATTCTCTTGTCTGACTGACTGTGTCTGTGTGACTGTGTCTGTGTGTTTCTCATGCGTGTGTTCCGTGTGTGTTGCACCTATTGATCATTGCTCTCAGGGAGGGGACAGTTAGAGGTGAATCTCATAAATTGGACCACTGAGTCCCTAATGCCATTTTGTCAGTGTTGCCTATACAGCCACATGAGGGACAATAATGTCAATACAAGAACGCCACAGTAAGAAGGCCTGTCAGTACTGTATGAATTCAATTACAACATATAGTAAGAAAGCCTGTCAGTTACTGTTATGATCAATACTTGATTCAATTGTCAGTTTACCTCAAACGCGCACCCTATTTGCCATATAGTGGAAGAGTTATGGTGTGGCACTGTGGCAGCAGGTCTAGGGATCAGTTCGAGTGGGCGGAAAGGGAAGTTATCAGGCCGTGTCTGAGAATGTTGAGCTCAGGAAACACCACACGATTTATTTTTTTATTTTACGTTATTTTACCAGGTAAGTTGAACTGAGAACACGTTTCATTTGCAGGCAACGACCTGGGGAATAGTTACAGGGGAGAGGAGGGGATGAATGTAGCCAATTGGTACACTGGGGATCATTAGGTGACGTGATGGTTGAGAGGCCAGATTGGGTATTTACGCCCAGGAACCGGGTAAACCCCACTCTCTCGAATAATAAGTGCAGGGTGGGATCTTTAATGACCCTAGATTAGTCAGGACACCCGTTTAACGTCCCATCCGAAAGACGGCACCCTACACAGAGCAGTGTCCCCAATCACTGCCCTGGGGCATTGGGATCTTTGTTTAGACCAGAGGAAAGAGTGCCTCCTACTGGCCCTCCAACACCACTTCCAGCAGCATCTGGTCTCCCATCCAGGGACTGACCAGGACCAACCCTGCTTAGCTTCAGAAGCAAGCCAGCAGTGGTATGCAGGGTGGTATGCTGCTGGCATGATAACATGTTGTCTGTATTAGTTGTGGGAGAAAGAAAGACAGAGAGAAGGGAGACTAGAGGGAGAGGGTATGTTCATAGACGCATGGTTTAACTGTAATAGTGAGTGAGAGAGATGCCAATAAAGCCCTTTGAATTTAATTCAAATTGAGAGAGAGAGAGAGAGAGGCACAGAAACACATGGTTGTCATTAGTATGCCTGCTCTTGTCTGTGGAGACAACCAGGGGAGACAACCAGAGGAGTGTTCTTTTATTTCTTCTCATTCTGTTGCTTTTCGTCTCGTTATGCTGTCTGCCGTCTGCCTTTGACTAGCTGAACTGTAGGCTTTCATCTCTTAGTGACGTTTTAGATAACACACTGTGCACCTCTGACTATTCCTTTTTCAGATCAAATAACCTCACCCTTCCCCTCGTGTGCGTGTCACTGAGTAACTAGGAAGTGTTTGCATTAGAGCTGTTATAGCTTGAACTATATACTGTATGCTAGCTCCTGAAATGGGCGGCAGGTAGCCTAGTGTTTAGAGTGTTGGACTAGTAACTGAAAGGTTGCAAGATCGAATCCCCGAGCTGACAAGGTAACAATCTGTCGTTCTGCCCATGAACAAGGCAGTTAACCCACTGTTCCTAGGCCGTCATTGAAAATAAGTATTTGTTCTTAACTGACTTGCCTAGTTAAATAAAGGTAACATTAAAATTAAATAAAAAACAGGTGTGGCTCTGAAATATCCGAAGCCATGAATATGAAGGGGTGTCCACATACTTTTGTATATGTAGTGTATCTGTATAAAGCCTTTCACACCAACCAACAGGTAATGACATGCACACTGCAACATAAACCGACCCACTGTTCCTGCCGCTTTCAAGGAGCTGGACACTAACCCGGACTCTTATAAGAAATTCCGCTACACTCTCTAACAAGCCATCAAACAGGCAAAGTGACAATACAGGACTAAGATCAAATCCTACTGCACCAGCTCTGATGCTCGTCGGATGTGGCAGGGTTTGCAAACTATCATGGATTACAAATGGAAACCCACCCACAAGCTGCCCAATGACGCACGCAATCATGCCAAACGACTGAAATGCAGTCTACAGTCGTGGCCAAAAGTTTTGAATATGACACAAATATTAATTTTCACAAAGTCTGCTGCCTCAGTGTCTTTAGATATTTTTGTCAGATGTTACTATGGAATACTGAAGTATAATTACAAGCATTTAATAAGTGTCAAAGGCTTTTATTGACAATTACATGAAGTTGATGCAAAGAGTCAATATTTGCAGTGTTGACCCTTATTTTTCAAGATCTCTGCCTTCGGCCCTGGCATGCTGTCAATTAACTTCTGGGCCACATCCTGACTGATGGCAACCCATTCTTGCATAATCAATGCTTGGAGTTTGTCAGAATTTGTGGGTTTTTGTTTGTCCACCCGCCTCTTGAGGATTGACCACAAGTTCTCAATGGGATTAAGGTCTGGGGAGTTTCCTGGCCATGGACCCAAAATATTGATGTTTTGTTCCCTGGGCCACTTAGTTATCACTTTTGCCTTATGGCGAGGTGCTCCATCGTGCTGGAAAAGACATTGTTCGTCACCAAACTGTTCCTGGATGGTTGGGAGAAGTTGTTCTCGGAGGATGTGTTGGAACCATTCTTTATTCATGGCTGTGTTCTTAAGCAGAATTGTGAGTGAGCCCACTCCCTTGGCTGAGAAGCAACCCCACACATGAATGGTCTCAGGATGCTTTACTGTTGGTATGACACAGGACTGATGGTAGCACTCACCTTGTCTTCTCCGGACAAGCTTTTTTCCGGATGCCCCAAACAATCGGAAAGGATATTCATCAGATAAAATGACTTAACCCCAGTCCCAGCAGTCCAATCCCTGTACCTTTTGCAGAATATCAGTCTGTCCCTGACTGTAACACAGTTTTTTGGGGTCAAGTCAAGGGCTAGCGAATTTCTATAAGAGCTCCAGGTTAGTGTCCAGCTCCTTTGAAACTCTGGCAGAACGAGTGCGGCGTTTATGATGCAAGTGCATGTACATTACCCTAGTCGTTGTGGAAAGCATTTATACAATAACATTACACTATACACAAAGTATTGTGACACACCCTTCATATTCATGGCTTCGATATTCGAGCCACACCTGTTTTTATATCTTAATTACCTTTATTAACATAGCATCATTAAGAACAAACTCTTATTTTCAAGACGCCTAGGACAGTGCTGTTAAAATGCACTTTTTAGGGTCAGAAACGAACACGGATTATTTACAACTTGTCACGCTCGGGGATTCCGATCTTAAACCAGCTCCTTGAAAGCTCGGGCAACCTAGCCTTCTAAGCTCGATATTGATCATGCACCTACATGTCAACTATGGCTATAATGTTAGAATACAGTATGCCTTCAGAAGTCAGGCATACCCCA
>NW_019944207.1:29267-30546 GCF_002910315.2 Salvelinus sp. IW2-2015 | reverse complement strand
GGACTATCTGTTGTTCCGTACGTGAATCTGTTATTCAATGTGTTTGAATGGGCTAATAGCAGTAAGGCCAAAATTACATTTCATCAAATAATTATTTTTATATACAATTGTTGATACTTCAAGGGTCTTAAAATTTAGAATCAATAGCTAATGATCCTTGGTATGACCTTCTTAAAACAATTCCATATAGCTAGTAGACCCACTGACCTATAAGGATTTACCAAGAGCAACTGGTGGGAAAAAGAGCTGAAGAAGTTTGGAACCAGTTCCTAGAACTGTCCACCCGGCCAAACTGAGCAATCGGAGAAGGGCCTTGGTCAGGGAGGTGACCATGAACCCGATGGTCAATGTGATAGAGCTTCAGATTTCCTCTGTGGAGATGGGAGAACCTTCCAGAAGGACAACTATCTCTACAGCACCCTCCTTAGAGAAAGGCACATGACTGCCCGCTTGGAGTTGGCCAAAAGGCACCAAAAGGACTCTCAGCCCATGAGAAACAAGATTCTCTGATCTGATGAAACCAAGATTTAACTATTTTGCCTGAATGCCAAGTGTCACGTCTGGAGGAAACCTGACACATCCCGACAGTGAAGCATGGTGGTGGCAGCATCATGCTGTGGGGATGTTTTTCAGTGGCAAGGACCTGGGAAACTAGTCACGATCGAGGGACAGATGAACAGAGCAAAGTACAAAGAGATCCTTGATGAAAACCTGCTCCAGAGTGCTCAGGACCTCAGCCTGGGGCAAAGGTTCACATTCCAACAGTGCAACGACACTTATCCACACAGCCAAGACAACGCAGGAGTGGCTTCGGGACAAGTCTCTGAATGTCCTTGAGTGGCCCAGCCAGAGCTCGTACTTGAACCCGATCGRACATATATTTTTCGTGGCTGTCAATTTACGACCACAAACCAATGCTGGCACTAAGACCGCACTCAATGAGCTGTATACGGCCATAAGCAAACAGGAAAACTCTTATCCAGAGGCGGCGTTCCTAGTGGCTGGAGACTTTAATGCAGGGAAACTTAAAGCCGTTTGACCTMATTTCTGCAACCAGAGGAAAAAAAACTCTAGACCACCTTTACTTCACACACASAGTTGCAAAAAAATCTCTCCCTCACCCTCCATTTGACAAATCTGACCACAATTMTATCCTCCTGATTCCTGCTTACAAGCAAAAACCAAAGCTGGAAGCACCAGTGACTCGGTCAATAGAAAAGTGGTCAGATGAAGCAGATGCTAAGCTACAGGACTGTTTTGCTAGCACCGACTGGAATAA
>NW_019944207.1:20377-29242 GCF_002910315.2 Salvelinus sp. IW2-2015 | reverse complement strand
GTTACAGGATTCTTACGATGGCATTGAGGAGTACATCACATCAGTCCAGGCTTCATCAAAAGTGCATCGATGGCGTCGTCCCCACATTGACTGTACGTACATACCCAACCAGAAGCCTTGGATTACAGCAACGTCCGACTGACTGAGGAGCGACGCTTTCAAAACGGCTCTATGTATGCCACGACAACCATAAACGCCAAACGTCAATCAACCTAAGATTGAATCGTACAACACCAGCTCCGGCTCGTCGGATGTGGCAGGACTTGCAAACTATTACAGACACAAAAGGAAGCACAGCTGCAGCTGCCCAGTGACAGAAGCCTACCAGAGAGCTAAATTACTTCTATGCTCGTTAGCTAGCACACTGAAATGCATGAGAGCATCAGCTGTTCCCGGACGACTGTGTGTTCACTCTCTCCGTAGCCGTGTGAGTAAACAGGTCAACATTCACAAGGCAGCAGGGTCAGGGGATAACCAGGAATCTGAGCATGCGCTGACCAACTGGCAAGTGTCTTCACTGACATGTTCAACCTGTCCCTGACTGAGACTGTAATACCAACATGTTTCAAGCAGACCACCATAGTCCATGTGCCAAACGAACACTAGGAACCTGCTAAATGACTACCGACCCGTAGCACTCCGTCTGTAGCCATGAATGCTTTGAAAGGCTGGTCATGCTCCATCAACACTATTATCCCCAGAAACCCTAGACCCCATTCCCAATTTGCATTCAACCATAGTGCCTGTCCATCTCGTGGTCTATGGATGTGACTGTCAGAGAGTAGCTGGGTCTTTGAGTAACAAGGTCTTTGCTGCGTATTTCCATGTTCATGACTAGATGTACTTTACCATGAAAGGACATACGAGCAGCGATTGGTTCGATGGAATGGAAATTTTTCAGCCTTCGTGTCCTTTTCTGAAACCCATGTTGTGACAGAAGGGGAGTTAAAGTTTTAAAAGTTTCACACCAACGTGATGTCACCGGAAAATATTCAGCTTTGAGTTGGTCGCTGTGATAGCAGAACGTCCAATAACAACCATTTTTCAAAAACATCCTATTAAAGGAGAACAAACACATGTTGATGACGAGTCTGACCTTTGAACTTCAGAGAAAATGGCTGATGAGAACAGAGGTCTATTTGTCCTATCGGCTTTTATACTTGTAGTCAGACTGGAATGCCTATTTTTCTTTTTATTAAATGTGAATATTCGTGGTAAATACTGTTATATAATCAAATCCTGCCTGATCTATGAACTATTTCAGGTAACCTGACAGTCAGACAGTCTCTTTAAACTGGGACACACAGATGACCCTTATTGACCCAGTCACAGTGGTTGACCATAACACTGATAAATGGAGACTAAACACTAAGTATTAAACATAACACTTGATAACATGGAATCTAACACTAATTATTAACCATAACACTCTGATAACATGGAGACTAACTAAGTATTAGACCATAACATCTGATAACATGGAGACTAACACTAAGTATTAAACCATACACTCTGATAACATAGAGACAAAACGTATTAAACCACCTAAATTATCTAACCAAAACTTCTGATAACATGGAGACTAAACACTAAGTATTAGACCATAACACCTCTCTGATAACATGGAGACTAAACACTAAGTATTAACCATAACACTCTGATAACATGGAGATTAAACACTAAGTATTAAACATAACACTGATAACATGGAGACTAAACACTAAGTATTAACCATAAACTCTGATAACATGGAGACTAAAACACTAAGTATTAACCATAACACTCTGATAACATGGAGACTAAACACTAAGTATTAGAAACCATAACACTCTGATATCAATGGAGACTAAACACTAAGTATTAAACCATAACACTGATAACATGGAGACTAAACACTAAGTATTAACGCATACTCTGATAACATGGGACCAAACACTATTGGCCAGCAGCATAACCCCCTGGCATACCACTGCTTGGCTTGCTTTGAAGCTAAAGCCGGGTTGGTCCTGGTAGTCCCCTGGATGGGAGACCAGATGCTGCTGGAAGTGGTGTTGCGAGGGCATAAGGAGGCACTTTTCCTCTGGTTAAAAACAAAAAAATATCCAATGTCCCAGGGCAGTGATTGGGCACTGCCTGTGTAGGGGTGCGTTCTTTCGGATATGGGACTTAAACGGGTGTCCTGACTCTCTGAGGTCATAAAGATCCATGGCACTTATCGTAAGAAGTAAGGGTGTTAACCGGTGTCCTGGCTAAAATTCCCAATCTGGCCCTCAACCATCATGGTTCACCTAACTAATCACCAGTTTACAATTGCTCATCAATCCCCTCCTCTTCCCCTGTAACTAATTCCCAGGTCGTTGCTGCAATGAGAAGTGTTTTCTCAGTCAACTTACCTGGTAAAGAAATAAAATAATATAAATAAAAGTATTAAACCATAACACTGATTAACATTTATTTAATTTATTTTTATTTCACCTTTATTTAACCAGGTAGGCAATTGGAGAAACCACGTTTCTTCATTTACAATTGCGACTGGCCAAGATAAAGCACCGCAGTTCGACACATACAAACACATAGTTACACATGGAGTAAAAAAAACTACAGTCAATAATACACGTGAAAAATAAGTCTATATACAAATGTGAGCAAGTGAGGTGAGATAAGGAAGTGAGGCAAACAAGAATTATAAATATATATAAATTAAATAAAATATAAAAAAGGCCATGGTGGCGAAGTAATAACAATGATAGCAAGTAAAAAAATAAAAAATACAAATAAAACACTGGAATGGTTGGTTTGGCAGTGGAAGAAAGTGTAAAGTAGAGATAGAAATAATGGGGTGCAAAGGAGCAAACTAAATCAATAAAATAAAAGTAGGTAAAGAGGTAGTTTGTTGGGCTAAATTATCGATGGGCTTATGTACAAAGGTGCAGTAATCTATGAGGCTGCTCTGAAGATGGTGCTTAAAAAGCTAGTGAGGGAGATAAGTGTTTTCAGTTTTCGAAGATTTTTTTGTAGTTGTTTCCAGTCAAAATTGGCAAGCAGAAGAACTGGAAGGAGAGGCGGCAAAAAAAGGACAGAGGGTGGTTTGGGGGGACCAGAGAGATATACCTGCTGGAGGGCCGCGTGCTACAGGTAGGTGCTGCTATGGTGACACAGCGAGCGAGATAAGGGGGGAGCTTTACCTAAGGCAGGGTCTTGTAATGACCTGGAGCCATGTGGGTTTGGGCGACGAGTATGAAGGCGAGGGCCAGCCAACGAGAGTGTACAGGTCGCAGTGGTGGGTAGTATATGGGGCTTTGTGTGACAAAACTGATTGGCACTGTGTAGACTGCAGTCCATTTATTGAGTAGGGTTTTGGGGCTAATTTTGTAAATGACATCACCGAAGTCGAGGATTGGTAGGATGGTCAGTTTTATCAAGGGCTATGTTTGGCAGCATGAGTGAAGGATGCTTTGTTGCGGATAGGAAGCCAAATTCTAGATGTAACTTTGGATTGGAGATGGTTTGAATGTGAGTCTGGGAAGGAGAGTTTACCAGTCTAACCCAGACACCTAGGTATTTGTAGTTGTCCAGCATATTCTAATCAGAGCCGTCCAGAGTAGTGATGTTGGACAGGCGGGCAGGTGCCAGGCAGCGATCGGTTGAAGAGCATGCATTTAGTTTACTTGTATTTAAGCAGCAATGTGGAGGCACGGAAGGAGAGTTGTACGGCATTTGAAGCTCGCCTGGAGGGTTGTTAACACAGTTGGTCAAAAAGAAGGGCCAGAAGTATACAGAATAGTTGTCGCTGCGTAGAGTGGATCAGAGAATCTCACCCAGCAGGCAAGAGCGACATCATTGATGTATCCGTAAGAGAGTCGGTCTAAAAAAATGAACCTGTGGCACCCCATAGAGACTGCCAGAGGACCCGACAACAGACCCTCCGATTTGACACATGAACTCGATCAGCGAAGTAGTTGGTGAACAGGCGAGGCAATCACAATTAGAGAAACCACGGCTGTCCGAGTCTGCCGATGAGGAATGTGGTGATTTGACAGAGTCAACAGCCTTGGCCAGTCACTGAAAACCGGCTGCACGTACGTTTCCTCATCGATGGCGGTTAAGACTATTCGTTTATACCTTGAGCGTGGCTGAGGTGCACCCATGAGCCGCTTCTGAAACCCAGATTGCATAGCCGGAGAAGGTAATGTGGGATTCGAAATGTGGTAATCTTGTTTGTTGACTTGGCTTTCGAAGACCTTAGAAAGCAAGGTAGGAATAAGATATAGGTTCTGTAGCTGTTAGGGTCAAGAGTGGTCCGCCTCCTTTGAAAGAGGGGGATAAGCCGCGATGCTCGTCGGATGTGGCAGGACTTGCAAACTATTACAGACCACAAAAGGAAGCACAGCTGCAAGCTGCCCAGTGACAGAAGTCTACCAGATGAGCTAAATTACTTCTATGCTCGATGAGAGCATCAGCTGTTCCGGACGACTGTGTGTTCACTCTCTCCGTAGCCGATGTGAGTAAACAGGTCAACATTCACAAGGCAGCAGGGTCAGGGGGATAACCAGGAACTCTGAGCATGCGCTGACCAACTGGCAAGTGTCTTCACTGACATGTTCAACCTGTCCCTGACTGAGACTGTAATACCAACATGTTTCAAGCAGACCACCATAGTCCATGTGCCAACAAACACTAAGGTAACCTGCCTAAATGACTATCGACCCATAGCACTCGCGTCTGTAGCCATGAAATGTTTTGAAAGGCTGGTCATGGCTCACATCAGCACCATTATCCCAGAAACCCAAGACCCATTCCAATTTGCATTCAACCCCATAAAGCCCTTAAAGCGCATCACTAAGCTAAGGACCCTGGGACTAAACACCTCCCTCTGTAACTGGATCCTGGACTTCCTGATGGGCCGACCCCAGGTGGTAAGGGTAGGTAAAAACACATCTGCCACGCTGATCCTCAACACGGGGGCCACTCAGGGGTGCGTACTCAGTCCCCTCCTGTACTCCCTGTTCACTCATGACTGCATGGCCAGGCACAACTCCAACACCATCATTACATTTGCCGATGACACAACGGTGGTAGGCCTGATCACTGACAACGATTAGACAGCCTAAAAGGAAGAGGTCAGAGACCTGGCCAGATAACAAAGGAGATGATTTTGAACTACAGGAAAAGGAGAACCAAGCACGTCCCCATTATCATTGACGTGGCCGTAGCGGAGCAGGTTGAGAGCTTCAAGTTCCTTGGGTTCCACATCACCAACAAACTACCATGGTCCAAACACAGCAAGACAGTCGTGAACGACAAAACCTATTCCCCCTCAGGAGACTGAAAAGATTTGGCATGGGTCCCCAGATCCTCAAAAGGTTATACTGCTGCACCACCGAGAGCATCCTGACGGGTTGCATCACTGCCTGGTTTGGCAACTGCTCGGCCTCCGACCTCAAGGCACTACAGAGGGTAGTACGTATGGCCTAGTACATCACTGGGGCCAAGCTTCCTGCCATCCAGGGGCTCTATACCAGGCGGTGTCAGAGGAAGGCCCTAAAATGTTCAAAGACTCCAGCCACCCTAGTCATAGACTGTTCTCTCTGCTACCTCATGGCAAGCAGCACCAGAGCACCAAGTCTAGGTCTAAAAGGCTTCTTAATAACAGCTTCTACTCCCAAACCATAAGACTCCCGAACATCTAGTCAAATGGCTACCCAGACTATTTGCATTGCACCCCCCCTTTTTACGCTGCTGCTACTCTCTGTTTATAATCTATGCATAGTCACTTCAACTCTACCTACATGTACATATTACCTCAAATACCTTGACTAACCGGTGCCCCCTCACATTGACTCTGTACCAGTACCCCTGTATATAGCCTCCACATTGACTCTGTACCGGTGCCCCCTGTATATAGCCACCACATTGACTCTCTGTACGGTGCCGACTACCCGCCCTGTTTATCTATGCCTCCACATTGAGCTAGTACCCGGTCCTCCTGTTAATAGCCGATCCATTGACTCTGTACGGTACACCCCCTGGGGTATATAGCTACCACATTGACCTGCTTCGTCGCGTATCCCTGTATACAGCTGCCATGTCGTACGACCTCTGATAACGCTCCACACACTGACTCTGTACCTGTACCCTGTATTAGCCTCCACATTACTCTGTCGAGGCGGTACCCGCCACCTGGTATGTATAAGTCCTCCACATTGATTCTCTGTACCGGTCCCTGTAGTATATGCTCGCCATTGACGTCTGTAAGCGCGTGAGCCGCGCCGGCTTGCGCAGTCCCTGTTACGTAATAGACCCCACATTGACTCCTGTAGCCGGTAATCACCCAATAGTATATAGCAGCTCCATCATGCTACTGCTGTTACGGTACCCTGTATAATAGCTCTCCACACTGCCGTCGTACGCGGTACCGATTGTATCTATGATTTCGTCGGGCCGTTGTTATAGCCTCAATGACCTCTCTGTACCGGTACCGTGTTCCCCTGTATATATCCCCAGGATTGACTCTGTACCGGTCAACCTAGGCCGCCCGTGTATACTAGCCTCACATGTGCTCTGTAGGTCCCCCTGTATAGACGGTCCACCATTGACTCTGTCCCGTCGGTCACCCGGAGTAGGTAGTACCTTGCTCCCTCTGCCCCCAGAGGTCTGTTGCCCTTTTATATGCCACGCTAATGTATATTTCACTGCTGCTCTTTAAATTTGTTGTTATTTTTGCATAACGCCTTATGTTTTTCTTAAATGCATTGTGGTTATGGGCTTACAGTAAGCATTTCACTGCATTGTTGGTTATGGGCTTATAAGTAAGCATTTCAACTGTTGTATTTTGGTGCTGTGGACTGTTGGGTAGGTTCTTTGATCCTTGGTCAATCATTGGCTTATTGTTGTGTCGGGGTAGGTTCTTTGATCCTTGTCAATCATTGGCTTACTTGTTGTTGTCGGGGTGGTTCTTTGATCTTTGTCAATCATTGGCTTATGTTGTTGTCGGGGTAGGTTCTATTTGATCTTGTCAATCATTGGCTTATTGTTGTTGTCGTGGGTAGGTCTTTGATCCGTTGTCCAATCATTGGCTGTTTGGTTGACAATCACAGTCGCAGACAATATCTTCTTTAAGTAAATCAATTAAACCTTTATTATCGCAATATTAGACAGAAGTTGACAAAGGAAACACAGCATGTCTGTTTCAGAGTAAGTTCTGCACCCCATTCAGGGCACAGCTGATTTACATGTGTCACTCTTAGTGGTATGATCACCTTACGGATTCTATTATGTGCAGCAATAAGCTGAGGTTACCTTATAAAGTAACCTAGTACAGTAGCTTCTCTGAATTCATTAGCATTGTCCACTGTCACACAAGATCAACATGTCAAAACCAGACAGTGGTTACTTCTCTTTATCTAGTTTCGGTCTGACTCAGACCCAGCCTGCAAGCACACACTCACAACAGCCAGGGATTAACCACAAAGACTAATATAGATGCTTGTACAACGTATAGTGGCAGAGTTTAGACACATAGCAACAGTATCTATTATAAGGCCTGCAGCAAAACATATGAATCTTTAAGTCCCTTAATAAATAATAGGGAGGGTCTCTGAGACCCTCCTCCCACATGAAGAATACATTTTGATTTGACTTGAACGATGATCCGTCGTGCAGCTATGAGGCCCAGTAAAACTAATTCTAAAGGCTACTTACACAAGAGAGTGATGAGAGAAACACACAGCCTGTCCATCTGGTGGTCTGATGGTGTGATGGTGACTGTCAGAGAGTAGCTGGGTCTTTGAGTAACAAGGTCTTTGCTGCGTATTTCCGTGTTCATGACTAGATGTACTTTACCATGAAAGGACATACGAGCAGCGATTGGTTCGATGAAGTGGAAAGTTTTCAGCTCGTTGTGTGACATGAAGGGGATTGTCTAGCATCGCGGTAAACAGGTTTGGAAAATATTCAGCTTCTTTGATGTGGTCGATGTAGATATCAACACCTAAATAGCAGCACCTGGTCAAGTCAACCTACTGCAACAACATCAAACACAACATGAAGAACCAAACACTAATGTTGATGTCAATGTTGACCCTTGAAAGAGAAGATACTTCTGACAGAGACCTATCTTGAGACAAAGGCCTAAGGTTGGCCTCTATAGCTGTAGCCTGCCAGTATTAATGTTTGATTTACCAAATTATGAACATCCAGTAATCATAACATTTAAATCTCACCATGATCTCTGTCCTAAAATGTAGTATTTATCCACAAAACATCGTGGCCTCACCAATCTTGGACACCCTGAATTGAAGGCAGCCAGAAACTACAACCAGAAACTACAATAACCATGATCCTCTGGAGAGGAAGTGACAGTATAACCAAGCCAAATGTAGGTCTTTGTCTTTGTGGGTGTATTTCTCTATCTAACAATCTATTTTTATTCTGGATTAGTAGGACAACAAATAGGACATAGAAAAAGGGAGAAATGCACTCAGTGTGAAACGTGAGTTCATCATCAGGGGAATAGCAGCACCATGGCAACAGTAACAGGAAGTAAGTGTGGGTTTCCTGTATACTGAGTGTGTTTTCTCAGACAATCAGTGACTAGCTCTTATATGAGTACTGTAATGCCAACATCATAATATCAGACTTATCAACATTAGTAGTGGTCAATGTATGTAGATGTTTACATGTGTTTATATATATATATATGGGGGTGTGTCCATATGATTGTATAACATGCGTATTCCTTTTTGTGTGGTTAATACTCTGATACTGTTAATGACAGACCCAGCTACTCTGATACTGTTACTGACAGACCCAGCTACTCTGATACTGTTACTGACAGACCCAGCTACTCTGATACTGTTACTGACA
>NW_019944207.1:12942-18119 GCF_002910315.2 Salvelinus sp. IW2-2015 | reverse complement strand
AGACAGACCCCAGCTACTCTGAACGTTACTGACAGACAGACCAGCTACTTCTGATACTGTTACTGACAGACCCAGCTACTTCTGATACTGTTACTGACAGACCCAGCTACTTCTGATACTGTTACTGACAGACCCAGCTTACTCTGATACTGTTACTGACAGACCCAGCTACTCTGATACTGTTACTGACAGACCAGCTACTCTGATACTGTTACGACAGACCAGCTACTCTGATACTGTTACTGACAGACCCAGTACTCTGATACTGTTACTGACAGACCCAGCTACTGCTGATACTGTTACTGACAGACCAGCTACTCTGATACTGTTACTGACAGACCAGCTACTCTGACACTGTTACTGACAGACCCAGCTACTCTGATACTGTTACTGACAGACCCAGCTACTCTGATACTGTTACTGACAGACCCAGCTACTCTGATACTGTTACTGACAGACCCAGCTACTCTGATACTGTTACTACGACAGACCCAGCTACTCTAACTACTGTTACTGACAGACCCAGCTACTCTGATACTGTTACTGACAGACCCAGCTACTCTGAACTGTTACTGACAGACCCAGCTACTCTGATACTGTTGAGCCTGGACAGACCCAGCTACTCTGATACTGTACTGACAGACCCAGCTACTCTGATACTTGAACTGACAGACCCAGCTACTCTGATACTGTTACTGACAGACCCAGCTACTCTGATACTGTTACTGACAGACCCAGCTACTCTGATATTGTTACTGACAGACCCAGCTACTCTGATACTGTTACTGACAGACCCAGCTATCTGATACTGTTACTGACAGACCCAGCTACTCTGTACTGTTACTGACAGACCCAGCTACTCTGTACTGTTACTGACAGACCCAGCTACTCTGATACTGTTACTGACAGACCCAGCTACTCTGATACTGTTACTCTGACAGACCGCCCGCACTATCTCTGATACTGTTACTGACAGACCCAGCTACTCTGATACTGTTACTGACAGACCCAGCTACTCTGATACTGTTACTGACAGACCCAGCTACTCTGATACTGTTACTGACAACCCAGCTACTCTGATACTGTTACTGACAGACCCAGCTACTCTGATTAACTGTTACTGAACACAGACCCAGCTACTCTGATACTGTTACTGAACAGACCCAGCTACTCTGATACTGTTACTGACAGACCCAGCTACTCTGATATGATCTGCTATGACATGCACCTCACCTGAAACTGTTACTGACAGACCAGCTACTCTGATATTGACTGACCATGACCAGCTCTCTGATACGTTTACTGACAGACCCAGCTACTCTGAACACTGTTACTGACAGACCCAGCTACTCTGATACTGTTACTGAAGACCAGCTACTCTGATACTGTACTGACAAACCCAGCTACTCTGATACTGTTACTGACAGACCCAGCTACTCTGATATACCTGACTGACAGACCGCAGCTACTCTGATACTGTTACTGACAGACCCAGCTAACTCTGATACTGTTACTGACAGACCCAGCTACTCTGATACTGTTACTGACAGACCCAGCTACTCTGATACTGTTACTGGACAGACCCAGCTACTCTGATACTGTTACTGACAGACCCAGCTACTCTCATACTGCTACTGACAGACCCAGCTACTCTGATACTGTTACTGACAGACCCAGCTACTTCTGTTACTGACAGACCCAGCTACTCTGTACTGCACAGACCCAGCTAACTCTGATACTGTTACTGACAGACCCAGCTACTCTGATACTGTTACTGACAGACCCAGCTACTCTGATACTGTTACTGACAGACCCAGCTACTCTGATACTGTTACTGACAGACCCAGCTACTCTGATACTGTTACTGACAGACCCAGTTACTCTGATACTGTTACTGACAGACCCAGCTACTCTCATACTGTTACTGACAGACCCAGCTACTCTGATACTGTTACTGACAGACCCAGCTACTTCGATACTGTACTGACAGACCTAGCTACTCTGATATGTTACTGACAGAACCCTACTACTCTCATACTGCCCCTCAGACCTAAACACCGCCACCCCTTAACTCCTCCCCTACAGAGCAGCAGCACTAGCTGAGTAAACCACAATCACACATAAGATGAGATACAATCATATGACACACCCCATATACACACATATATGTAAACACAAACATACATGACCACATACTAATGTTGATAAATCTGATATTATGATATTGGTATTACAGTATTCATATAAGAGCTAGTCACTGATTGGCTGAGAGGACACACTCAGTACATCACGACGAAACCCACACTGACTTCCTGTTGTTGTTGCCATGGTGCTGTCATTCAGCCTGAGGAAGAGAGACCAAACATTGTTTAACAAGTTAGTTGTCACAATAATCTCTCCCCTTCACACATATTGACCAGAGTGTGTATGTTAACTGATTGTCCGCGTGTCATTGAGAGAACACAGAGATCATTCATCAGATGGGATGAAAAGTACTGTTTAACACTGGGTAAGTAGCAACACCTCAGTGCATCTTGGGTATTGTAGTTTACTATTATCACCACCATAGTTAAGTGTTCAAAAATAAAAAGGTCCATCATGAAAAATAACACTCTACTCATCTATTCATTATTAAAAGTACAATTTTAAACTCGCTAGTTAGAGCCATGAATGCTGAATGGCTATAATATTATGAGACAATATATCCACAGGTATGAAGCAAACAACTTGTTTATTGTCCTAATTACATTGGTAACCTGTTATAACAGCAATAAGGCACCTTGGGGTGTTGAGGTATTTGGCCGATGGCTGATCCAGGACGTAGTGTGTTAGTCTCCTGTTTCAGGTGTTGGTGTTAAATCTAGTATTTGAGTTTGCTCCTGCATGTATATCAGAGTGTTAATGGTCTATAAGTCTTAGGTTTTAGTCTCCTGTTTCAAGTTGTAGTTACTAGTGGTTTAACCAGACATTAAACTAGCCTATTAGTCTGATAGAGTGTTCATGCTAATACTAGTGTTTTGGTTCCTCCATGTTATACAGTTTGATGGTTAATACTAGTGTTTATTACCCTCCAAATGGTTATAAGAGTGTTAATTGCGTTTACACTTAGTGTTGGTTAGTCTCTGTTTCCAGAGTGTTATGATTTATACTTGTGTTTAGTCTCCATGGTTGATCGTGTTATGGTTTAAAATACTCTAGTGTTTAGGTCTCATGTTACAGATGTTAATGGTCTAATTATAGTGTTTAAGGGGTCTCCTGTTAATTCCAGTGTTAATGGTTAAAAATACTTAAGTGGTTTAGGTCTCCAGTGTATCAGAAAGTGTTATGGTCCTAATACTTAGTTGTTTAGGTCCTCCAATGTTACCTGAAATAGGTCAAGACATGACGGAATCAAAACTTTATGACCATGCCGCTGACAAAGATGTAAATAGGCCCTTTCCTACCCTTGAGTGTAATACGCATGCTAAGGGTCTGCTGCGGCCATGAGCTAACAGGTAAAAAACCTAGAGGCTTATATCAGAGGTGCCACTTCTATTGGTCTAAAGCCTTTAAAGCCTCTGGGGTATACGAGTGTATTTTTTCTGGTTTAACAATAAAAAGGTCAAATAAGAACGGACCAATCTATAGTCATCCAAACGCGTATCATACATGTGTTAGTTTGTTTCTTTACCTTTACTAGCAACGAGGGATGTGGACTGTAAGAGTCAGGGTAGAACCTTCAGTTCTTTAGGTCTCCACTTAAGGTAGTGCTTTTGCGGAGAAGAGGCTGCCGCGCTGCACAGATGGGGCGACCAACCTACGCTTCAAAGAGCTGAACAATTTTCCCATTAAACGTCAACTTGGTTGTAAACTGTTTACCCTCGATGCTAGATCCCTCTCTCCTGTCACCAACATGGGTTTCTGCAAGGAAAAGGAAACACGAGCCTGAAAAACTTTCTCCGTACTCATCGAGACCAATCGCCTGCGTCCTGATGTCCTTTCATGGTAAAGTCATCAGTCGAACACGGTGATAGGATACGCAGCAAAGAGGCAAAGACCCAGCTAACATTCTCTGACGTACAACCATCAGATCTACAACATGGACAGGCTTGTGTGTCACTACTGTTGCATCTATGTAGAGTACTTTAACTGGGCCTTATAGCTGGATGATAGATATTTATTGATGTGGTTAAGGTTGAACAGAGTTGTGTTATCTTAATTATGTGAGTAGATTGTGATGACTGTGGTAAAGACATAGTTTTATATTTCATGTAGGAGAAGTTTATGAGTCAAGCGCCGTGAATTCTGTGAATTCATCAACACTGAGTTCCGCCTGCTTACTGTAGTGCCAGGTTTCCTCCAGCAGTCATCTAACACGTGTTCCCTGGAGTTTACATTATGTGGTATAGGAACTGTTCTCACAAGTACCAGCCTCCTCTTGTTATTTCAACTAAGTTTTTAAGTAACAACCGTTTCCCTGGWTATRATSTGTTATGGAACCCCTCTAACAASTCCTATGATCTACTGATTGAGAACATCACTGAATCTGACCTGGGACTCTACTACTGTGGGACTGTGGAGACTAACATGGTGGGAGAAGGAAAAATAATTAAACCTAAAGAGTTTTACCACTATGGAAACATCACCATGAGGATTTCACTTGGTAAGAACAGTTAATATTCTGTCTTTATCTGCTGGCTGTATCTTTGGTATTATTAATAATGTATTAGTATTGGTGTGTCTGGTTTCTTTGAATGAGAGGAGGTTGAGTTGGAAGGAACGCCAAAGAAAATGTATCTTATTTTGTATCAACCCTCTGAGACTAATCTAAACTCACAAAATGTCTCCTGAAATTAATGTTAAAACAACAAAGAGTCATGACTATCAATAGATTATTGAGAAGACCTTGATTGTTTATAAGAGTGTAGTTCTGTTTGTGTTTTATGTTTTGTCCAGACATCAGTCCTCCTGAGTCCTCCTCCTCCCCTGATGTAGACTGTGGGCTGTGTTGGATGTTGCTGTTCAGTCTGTGTCCTGTGTCTGCTCTCCTCTCCTCTCTCCTCTCCTCTGCCTGTGTCTACTCCTTCTGCAGAACAACAGGTACACTGATTCTCTCACTCTCTCAGTCAGGATTAACTTAATAACTCATTCATGTTTTAAGTCTGGGTACCTACGTTTTTAACCTTCGTTTTTTTAAA
>NW_019944207.1:4601-12917 GCF_002910315.2 Salvelinus sp. IW2-2015 | reverse complement strand
TCGACATATTTTAAATATGAACAACATAGTCAGTAAAAATCTTTAGATTGTTGCTATTTGGTTAACATTTTTACCCCCTAACTATATTTTGTATAAGTCCTTTCGTCGCGTTCTACACAAGTATATGTTTTAGACACAATTCACGTCATATGTAAAATGTGATGAGCTACACCAGATCGTACTACAACACTTAGCACTAACAAAGTTAATAACAAAAACATAAGTATCTTGCTGATCCCTCATCCATTTCAAGACTTTCTAAACAATGACACACAGCATCATAATTCGTTCATAGCTATGACACTCCATATACCTACTAGTCCTCAACGACCTACAGCTTCTATACATACATTCTGGAGCCTTTGTCAGACCGATTGATCCCATGAGTTCTGCTTCTACCATAAAGATTTGGAGGACTACTTATATCCTGACAATAATCAAAGCACAAAAACATAAAACACTATTCAAGAACGATGTCTCATCATTGAGGATTCTGTTATCCCTGGCATTACAACGGTATTTAAAATGCAAATATTATATCATCACAATCTGTGTCTGGCAAATAAAGCCTAAATAAACCATATTAAACAAAGAGTACAAGTATTTTCCATATATCCATAGACATAGGAGAAAAGAAATCTTCATGATTAACAAATTTCTATAAAATTTAGGATTATCGCACATCTTCCTTTACTTAAAATTATCTGTCTTTCTGTTGTCATCAAGAGACCCTTTCCTTGTTCACCAACACGCGTTTTCTGCCACTCCCACATCAGTAGAGTCCCAGCAAGGATTGTCAGACAACTAAGGTTAATCAAGATATGAGTCAGTCAAAATAAACTGTTAGAAGATAACCAACTATGTTAAAAAAGAAAAGCTAGGCTAGTTTTGAAAGCAATACAGAGTCTTGGACTATTTAATAGAATTATGCCCAAATGACTACACATCTAAGCATCTAGTTTGCAGACCCACAACAGCGAAGCTGTTTTCTGGTAATAACCCAACAATGTACTATATACAGTATTCCAATCTAAGTATAGATTAGACAAGTATCACACCAGCGATGCAAAAGAAAAATCGATGTATCACAGCACTGTTCATCTATAACGAATCGACTACCAGCGGTCTAACCAGCCTCTGCTGGCAGTAACAGAAATATTGCCGCAAACTGACTGGAGTGAAAGGACTTAACGACACACTACACAAGCGACGAAGGAAACTATGGATCAGAGAATGAAACGATACAATTAGAAAAACAAGATACCAAAATTAGTTACACGAGCACACTGCAAAGCGTAACGAACTAATAGAGTGATGAACTGACTGGAGTTACTATAACAAGACACCTCACAGTCTTCTAGCATTGACAAGACTACGTACAGTAGACAGAGGCATCTTGAAACTGGACTTGATCATAACAGCAACACTTCTACCATCACGCATCACTTCTGATCTCTGTACCTACATATTACTTCGACGCAGCTTGAGCTAAAACACATAACTCCTGTATGTTGGTGTCCTCATAATTAGTTTCATGTGTAAGAAGTAGAGGACGAAATATGCTACCCTGTGTCCTATAGTTGTTCCTTGATATCCTATTCCAAATCGTGGGATCCTTAACGATCCCTCTTATATGAGACCAATACACCTGTTTCCTCATTTCTTAATTCCATTAAAAATGGGTGACGAACTGCTGATCAGTCTGCCCAGTATCAAGCTATTCATCCTTTACACATCGCATTACCTCTATACACTCGTTAGCATGCATATTCCTTATGGCCTCTGCAGGTACCTAGCACTACCAAACAAAACACTCATCTAACCTCTTGACTTCCTATTAGTCTGAAATCTCACTATAAATCATGGCACTAAATGGATACTTCCATCTCAACACAGAAGAATAATAGAAGCAGAAGAGCATGTCATATACAAGGAGTAACTAATAACGTAGTTCATTCATATCGTGACTAATTCTATAGAAAGAAACAGATAAAATTCTCATTCGAACCACGTTTGCACACAGATAACACAGCTCTCATTGATTAAAACTTCGAATGCCCCACTAATCCTTCAGTGTAATATCGCACAGAAGATAACGCTATAACTTTTGAACCTAGACCTAACGCTTTCTTAAATTCCCTCTCCCTCTTAATCACTACTAATATATCTATCTTCACCATTTAATCTAAAAACAGTACCTCCTCACAATGCGTGAATCCTGGACTCCTACTAACCATATCGCGGCGTATCACTATGGCGATCGAAAAACCATTTGCTGAACAAGGAAGTGAGCTCATCTAATCTCAAATGCGTACACAAAATAACAACACCATAAGTCAAAACGTCACAAAAAGCATTGTCTAACGCACCATTTAGTCAATTTCATCACCAATCTTTCAAACTTTCTAAGATAATATATACTGATTTAATCATGCTTAATTTTATTAGAGTTAGAACCACCGTCACAAAAGATCAAAAAAAACATTATACATTACTTGTAAACAAATAGTGCTCATGCTAGCGTGTTGGCAACTGAATCAGGAACTACTCGCATAATTTAGTTAGACAGAGGGTTGCGTGTAACTTATGCTGTGGTGTTCCATGAATGTCCCAGATAACTAGCTTGCACCTACCCCCTACACCCCTCACATGGCCCCTCCACTCCCTCTACGATAGACTCTAAGTGAACTACTTTCCTCCATTTGTCCCATACAACTTGTTTTTTTAGTAGTGGCGATTCCAGTCTGTGTTGGTGGGTTAATCAAAAGAGATCTCAGTTGAACTATTGAGCTCCAGGCTATGTCCGATTGTAAAAACCGCTCGCATGCCAATTTACCATACACTCCTTCCTCGTACACAAATCTGCTCTCGGCACTGCCCTTCAAAAGACCTTCCCCAGATATAGACAAAGTCCCCACCCACGAACAAAAGCAGTCTTCAAAACGATACAATTGTACATACATCGGGCAAAAAACTTACACAATTCAAGAATCACTATACTAATTTAGCTCAATCTGAGTTGCGAAGTTTCATATATTTTTTGATCACGCATGAGTAACCTGAGGTATTGCCTATAAATAATAAAATCTATCATATAGCAAATAAAAAGCTTCACTAAATTTACAATCATCCTTTACTCAATCACAACAATTATAAATCTACCAACTTTAAGTAGCGTTAAATAAATGACCGTCTTCCTCTTAGGGATCATACAAAACGAAAATTGTGGTGTAGTTCAGAAAAGAAATATCTAGGTAATAATGAACTCGTTCTCTCAATTTCAGCTCATACAACCACTCAGTCCAGACCATAAGCCTGAGACATCTCTCGACAGCAAGACGACCAACCAGCAAGAAGCAACACCACACAAAAAACACAAAAAGAAAAATAACATCAAAGTGGTTTGTAGTTATATCTGTAGCCATCTGATTGCAGTCCATGTATTGTAAACCACTTAATCACACAATGAAAAAAATGACTCCAGCTTACCTTGTTTCAAAGCAATAAGTCACAGCTTGCGATTTAATAAAAAAAAACATATACCTGTACCATAATACTGATTGACACATAATAGAAACCCGAGTTATATCCAACACATAATCTATAATCTAATAATGTTAATCAGATAAAAATCTCTCCCATCACCTACCTCTTCTCTCTCATGCTAACTGCTTTCCCACAAGACAATCAAAGATCTAACTTGCCACATACCCACACCGCCTCTCGTCTTCTCCCATTTCAATCTTCTGAATTTCTACTTCTCATATATTATGTTTCTCTTCTTCTTACCTTCTAGTACATTTCTCTCTCTCTTCTACTACTATCTTCGTACCTATCTCAATCACTTTCAATCACACATCCTCTTCTAACTAACATACATTCTTCTCATCATCCCATCATCTTCGTTTACATCTCTCACCAGTCACTTACAAAATCTCGTCTCTCCCATTCTCTATTTCCTATCTCCCTCTCAGTCCTTCCTCTCTCCTTCTCATCACTCCATCGTCCATTACGCGACCCTACTATTCACAAGTACAAGCACCATACAAAGTTATCGATGTCTGAGATCATACAACAAAAATCACTCTAAAACCATAGCCAGAAATTTGAATCCCATATACCACCAATCAATTATCTACCAGCAAAGTAGACCTATACCACCATCAATGACCACTCCGTACTGATAGTTACACCCACTACTCAACACCATCCTCCCTCCCATATATTCTCAGCAGCGATACACCTCAATACAGAACCAATACGCAATCTACGTTTAACTACCAACAGAGAGTTGTATCTACCTTCAGCGAAATAAACTCTATTCCACATAGAAAATCTATCCTCCACACATGATAAGGTATAAGGAGCCCACAATTGTTAATATATATACACACAAATCAAACGTCACTAACATCAATACCCAGCAAGAAGTGAGAAAACACCAAAAACTTCCTATGTCAAAACTGTAATGTATCTACTGTCCCAAAATGCAGCCAATATAACCAAAATCACAAAATACAAAATATAAAACCAGCAGAGTAGATAGAGATACTACAGGAGCTGCAAACATATTTTAAAAGTCGCATCAGCCATGCAGTAGACGAATACCATGCGAATATATGAAACTGTTCACATCCAAACTGAATCCACACCAATGCCAGCATGAGCAGTGGAGATCACAACAATAACCAGCGCAATCACGAAGAGGAATTTCTACCCACCATCAAGTGTACAATCACTAATGTACCTAGCCCATCGATTTGCCTTCTACTCAATCAAATAACCACAGACAGAGCTGAATATCCCGCCTATATGAAACCTGCATCTAGTAAGCCCCAAATCACCATACCACGCGCAGACTACTAGAAAAAAAACACAACTACCTAACAATGCATCAATACCAGCAGAGTTGACAGACCATTATGATTGATGCCTCATCACATCACAAGAATACCATAACCAGGAGAAACTGTATGATCACCGTGAATGATTGTAATGGAGAGTGATCCTACACCCCAGTACTCGATGAATATAGTCCACCTATGACCAAAACAGCAGATATGAAACCCGATACCAAATCCACTCACAATATACAACGTTCATCCAAGGAGAGTATAGACTAGGAGAAAGCCCGCAGTAGCCGAGCAAATCAAAATACACAGCAGTATTGTACACTCTAGTACACAGTCCATCACAAAGAAATACTCAGCACTAGGACGTTGAGATTCCCACTCACCCTCCCCCCCCATCCAATAACAGACCAGAAATGTTAGACCTTACATCCATAGCAAACAATCAATAGACAACAAGCTATGTTTTACAAGCAAGTTCCACAAGCATCGCCTCTCATAGATGTAAAAACACTTCCCGGTGCCATCAGCAACCATTCAAACTCAACGAGACAGAATCTCATGTTCATCAAAATTTAACGTCTTCCTTCACTTATTAGTTTTTTTTTTATTACCACATATTCATTGCCAGAAAATTCGTGCAAAAAGTTTTCTTACTCTCTATGTCTTAAGAGCAAATATTATATGTTGTCAACAACTGTCCTTTAACAACAATGCCACTCCAATCTAATTATCTCACCACAAAGACTAATCTGCAACATCTAGTAACACTTGCAATCTAGTCATAATAACCAGATGCAGTGTAAATGTCTATCAAGACGCAGACTGGAAAGAAAGAGAAAATATACATCCAAATCACATATACGAACCGAGAAATAAGAGAAATAAAGCTGGACATAGAGGTTTGGTATATATAAGACTCATATCACAACCACCCAAAACATAACCAGCAGAATGTAAAATAACCTCATAGCCTATACTCATCGAGTAACCACTGCTAAGAAGTTATGAGCCCGATGCTGATCTATCTATAAGGTCAATCAACTGTACTAACCAGGCACAGATGTCGAAGCACCACTCTGTTATACTACCATTTCCTTGGTTCCAAGTCCTCCCAGCCATAGACATCGCATTCCTCACCCCATGACTAATAACCATAAACGCCCATATCCAAATCTACACAATAACACGAGACATAGGAAGTGATAAAAAGAAAAACCTAAAGACAACTAGACATACCAAAATACCAAGTTATATTGTGGGAAACGGTTACATATATCCTGAACTTCCCATCGAGATCTAACTCAACCAAGGTGTACAGACCCTGTTACTGCTACCAAACCCTTCAGACATTATATTACTCACCATCACATTAACCAGGGACTATGCATGTAGAACAAATATAAATCTCCACTTCCACAACTCCATAACCACTCATATGCAGCAGTAAGTACAAAGACAAACCTAGAATTACACCATCTACCAATCATACTCAACCACACGATCGAGGCCGTTCAATATCTCGAAATCCACCTCCTATATCGCACCAACATTCACACCTACCAATAGTAAAGAAAGAGCACATTTTTGAGAATGTGAATTGGAGACTATACAAAAAACAAATACACCAAATATACAAATTCACCACAAAGAGTTCAAAGAAGCAATCCATAATAACCACATAGAGCCAGGTAGTGACTAAGAGTTATGACAACAACATAAACAAGTCTCCTACACTTCTCGTATCTAATATCAACGCATTACTTTATAACTATAACTTTCTTCCCCTGTTGACTGGTGTAATTAATATGCAATATCATAAACAATGCTAACTTTAGTCTTTACTTTTCTTAACCTTTTCATAATAATAACAATATTGATTTAGAAAATGTTTTTAAGCTCAGGGAATAATGGCTAAATAGCTCTTGTTATTGTTTTAGTTTGTAATTGTAGGTGTGAAAGTTAATTGTTTTCTATTTGCAAGTGTATTGATATGTGTTAATGTAGCTGAATAAATATTGATTCAGTTTAATTCGATTTTATTTAATTATTTGTTTGTCTCCCCTTAACTTCTCTTAGAGCACGGGGTCATTGTATTTGGTTTGACAAATGCTTCAGCAAACCAATCAGAGCTATTTGAGGGTGTGGCTTAGATGTGAAGGGTTGAGACTTTGAGGTGAAGAAGGTGTGGCTTAGAGATAAAGAGGGTGTGGCTTTAGAGGATGACAGAGATGCATATAAAGAGCATGGAGGCAAAGGGGTGTGATTTATATGTTAAGGGTTGTGGTTTAAATGTTAGGGGTTGTGGTTTTAGACTAAGGCGTGTGGTTTTAGAAAACTAAGGGGTGTGGTTTTAGAAACTAAGGAGTCGGTTTTAGAAGCTAATGGGGTGTGGTTTTAGAAACTAAGGGTTGGTTTTAGAAAACTAAGGAAGTGTGGTTTTAGAAGCTAATGCGGTGTGGTTTTGTACAGTGTGTTAGAACTAAGGGTGGTTTTGAGAGTTAATGGAGGTGTGGTTTAGAAACTAGGGGTTGTAGTTTAGAACTAAGGAGAGCTGTGGTTTTAGAAAGCTAATGGGTGTGTTTAGAACTAAGGGGTGTGGTTTTAGAAACTAAGGGTGTGGTTTTAGAAACTAAGGAGTGTGTGGTTTAGAATATGGGTGTGGGTATTGAAACTAAGGAGTGTGGTTTTAGAAGCTAATTGGTTTGGAATTAGTGTGGTTTAGGAAACTAAGGGTGTGGTTTAGAAACTAAGTGGTGTGTGTGTATAGAGAACGGAGTTGTTGAGCTCGAACCACAGCAGTTTCTTGGTTTCATCATAACCAACATTCCCAGGGCTCTTTAATCTGGAAAAGCTAACATTTTGTAGTTTTCACTCCAACCTAATTTAGCACAATAATATTAGCTCGTTGATAAACTGAATCAGGTTAGTTACAACTGGGGTTGGTTAGCCTGATCTAAGTATATGGTTGGACATTTTAAGATCACATTGTAGCTCAGTAAAGCTTTCAGTGAAACCACATTATCAGTAGAGTCATAAGTGAAATCAGGTTAATTATACCACTTTATCAATAGTTACATAGTGAAATCAGGTTAATTGCTACACATTATCAATAAAGTTCACATAGTGAAATCAGTTTAATTATACCACATTATCAACAGAGTTACATAGTGAAATCAGGTTAATACTATACCACATTATCAATTTACATAGTGAAATCAGGTTATATTATACCACATTATCAATAGACGTTACATAGTGAAATCAGGTTAATTAAACCACATTATCAATAGAGTTACATAGTGACAGAATCAGTGTTTATACCACATTATCAATAGAGTTACATAGTGAAATCAGGTTAATTTATCCACCATTGTCAATAGAGTTACATAGTGACATCAGGTTATAATATACACATTACAGTGAGAACATTACATAGTGACATCAGAGTTATCCTATGCTCATA
>NW_019944207.1:0-971 GCF_002910315.2 Salvelinus sp. IW2-2015 | reverse complement strand
TGGTATAGGTCTCACTCTGATGGTATTGATGGCTGGTATAGGTCTCACTCTGATGGTATTGATGGCTGGTATAGGTCTCACTCTGATGGTGATGGTAGATGGTAAAGGTCTTTCTCTGATGGTAATGATGGATGGTATAGGCTTCACTCTGATGGTATTGATGGATGGTATAGGTATCTCTCTGCTGGTATTGAGGGATGGTATAGGTCTCACTCTGCTGGTATTGATGGCTGGTATACATCTCACTCTGCTGGTATTGATGGCTGGTATAGGTCTCACTCTGCTGGTATTGATGGCTGATATAAGTCTCACAGTCTGCTGATAATGATGGCTGGTAAAGGTCTCACTCTGCTGGTATTGATGGATGGTATAGGTCTCACACTCTGCTGGTATTGATGGCTGATATTGATGGCTGATATAAGTCTCACAGTCTGCTGATAATGATGGCTGGTATAGGTCTCACTCTGCTGGTATTGATGGATGGTATAGGTCTCACACTCTGGTGGTATTGATTGCTGGTATATGTCTCACTCTGATGGTATTGATGGATGTGTAGGTACTGAAGTCAGAGAGAGAGAATATTATTAATCTGTTAATATTGATGATATGTCATCATATATTATGTATTGTTGTTATTAATGATTATATCTGCCTTTGAAAATACTGGTTGTTTAATATGGCTGGTTACCAAATACATGGACTACAAATCAAGATGGCTACCCAAAATGAAACTACAACACCCACTTTGACTGTAGTCTGCTCTTTGCTGCCACTTCCCCTGGTGGTCGTCCTGTTCCGAGGAACCTGAGTCTCAGTTGGAGCTGCAGAGGAAGAGTTATCACCATTAAAACAACAAGTTTGAGATCAAACAAGGAGATATCAGTTAAAAGGTGGTAGATGTTTACATGTTGTGGTCAAGATGCTTTTTAAGTGAAGCTTTTTATTTGCATAATAAGAATGATTGATTAGGA
>NW_019944206.1:118054-129454 GCF_002910315.2 Salvelinus sp. IW2-2015 | reverse complement strand
TGTTAGAAAAGAGAATTAGTGGAGAGAAAGAAGAGAAAGAAAAGGGGAATGACTTGGTCCTGGGGATCAAGTGAACGGACGGAGTGAAAGAAAGCGTTTCTAATCTGGAGACGGAAGAAGAAGARGAGAGGAGGAGTGAGAAAGAACACCTCGCCCCTCATTAAAACCCAATTCCTTTTTCATGTGGCATTAGATAGAGAGATGGAAGGAGGATGAAGGGATGGATAATGCATCCTTTCCCCAGTGGGACCTATATAGCCTGCCCTGTCTTCTGAGAAATCCCAGGCCTAAGCTAGGGCTCGCCTCTCTTGTCAATAAAAACAGGATTTATCTTATTACTAACTAACTTCCTGGCTGAGAATTCCTCATGATTAATAGTAAAGCCTGTTGTTTATGGGGTGCTGAGGCGAGGCAGGGGCTACTGATGTTGGCTAGTGTGTTATGTTCTGATAAGCTATTTTATGTTATTTTATGTTTGTTATTTTATGTTTGTTATTTTATGTTTGTTATTTGATGTTTTGTACGCTATGCTTCTAATGACCGTCTCTTGGGTATGTGTTTGCAGTGGGTCCTCTGATAGGACGTTACTGCGGAACTAAGATCCCTCCGGAGATGACGTCGTCTACAGGTATCCTGTCTCTGTCCTTCCACACGGACATGGCCGTGGCCAAAGATGGCTTCTCKGCTCGCTACAACATGACACACAAAGAAGTCAGCGACAGTAAGTACGGGACCAGTCGGTACCTGACGGAGATCTGTCTGTTTCTCCTTTCTATTTAGAAAGGAGTGTTCTTATTGTGCAGTTTTATTTTCCTGATGTCCCCCTTTTTCACATGAACAAGAAACATCCGATCGTGTCGTGTGCGGTCTTGTGCGTCATGATTGTGCGTAGTTGGTCGTATTACTAACTTATGTGTGTGAGTTAAGTAGCCGTGTGTCGTGTTGCGTGCATGTTGTGCGTCAGTTATGGTGAGTGTGCGTAGCGTTGGATAGCAAGTGTTGGTGCGACAATGTGCTGAGTGTTGGTGCCGATTATACTGGCGAATGCTGATGCATGCATGCTGAGCTGGTAAGTGCGTAAATGAGGTGCTGTTGTGACGTACTTTTAATATGTGTAGTGCTACTGGTTGCAGTTAAATAGTGTTAGTGGCGTTGGTGCGTACATCTGGTGAGTAGATTGCGAGATCGATTGGTGCGATTTGGGTTACTGTTGTGGTTTGGCGTCGTCTGGTTGCACGTCGTTATGCCGTCATGTACGTATTGGTCAGGTGATTGCAATTGTTAGCGTGTTTGGGTGTTGAGTGCGTGTTGTGCGTGTGGTTGCGTCGTATGGTAGCGCTTTGTTGGCCTGTATTTGCGTGTGTGACGTGTTAGTTTAACTCCTCCTCTCATTCACGCAGAATCTTTATAATTAACTGACCACTCTAATCAATCCCGTAAATCCAAATTCATAAATTGATCCCATGTTCTTCCTTATCACATCCACTTTTCCACTGCCGTAAAACTAACACGCGTTACGGACCTGGTATCCAAGGACCAGACTCTCTGCACTCCCAATAACCTGCCTCCTCGTACATCTCTGTACGACTAACACTTGGTCCGGCCCACGGCAGCCCGTCTCACACGAATAACAACGCATGATCGGACCCCAAACAGACAGAGCAAGAAGTTACAATCCAGGTGACGATGGTCAGGCTTAAAACCTCCATGTTATTTGAAATTGGAATGGTAACCTTCAGGTTTAAATGACTATAGGAGTAACCTCCATGTTAAATGAATTGTAACCTCCAATTGTTAAAATTGTAACTCATGCTGATACTAACCTCCATGTTAATGATGAACTCATGGATAAGATAGGAACCTCATTGTTAAATGACTATGGTAAACCTCCATGTAAATGACATGGTTAAACCTCACCATGTTAAGCTATGTAAACCTCCATGTTAATGACTATGTTAAACCTCCATGTTTAAATGACTATGGTTCAACCTCCATGTTAATGACCTATGATAAACCTATGCTTAAATGACTATGGTAAAACCTCCATGTTAATGCATATAGGTAACCTCTTGATTAAAGTGTACTCATGTGTAAACTCCATGTTAAAGATGGAACTATGTTAAAAACTCCGATGGTTAAATGAACTAATGGATAAACCTCCATGGTTAATAGACTAATGGGCTGAAAACCGTCATGTTAATACACTATGGTTAAACTCCCATGTTTAAAATGACATATGGTAGAACCTCATCATTTAAAATTGGACTATCCATGATAAACATCCGAATGTACAATACTTGTAACCTCCAGTTAAGACTATGCGTCAACCTCACATGTTAAATGTGACTATCCGTAACTCCATGATTAAATGACTATGGTAAATCCATCGTTCAAATGACTATGGAAACCTCCATGTTAAAGTAATGAACAACATATAGGTAACATCAAGAAACCAATTGTTATCCATCTTCGCAGTTGGCTGTATGAGTTAGATGACCTTAGCCTATTCACCACCATGACAGATGAGATAGTGGCGTGGTGGGCTCAATGCCAAGTGACCTCACTGAGAGAGGAAAGTTCCAAACAGTGCTATCTAAACATCGGAGGTAGCCCTTACTCTCCGCAGAGATGAGAGAACCGCATGCTCAAAACGCCAACATTAATTCTCCCATTGCCCTCTTAGATTGAAATCCCAGGCCAAATGTTCTGAACAAACCCAAAAAAAAAAAATTAATCTGAGCCAGCTCCATATTTGGGATCTCTGGATATGCCCATCAGCAGAATAAGCGTCCGTGGACGACATCTATCGGAAATACCAGGTCAATATGCAGGAGTTCTCGTGCCCGTCTGTGGAACAGCAATAAATTGGCGCGCTATGCCAGTCTGATGCGTCTTGTGGCTAGGCAAACCAACACGCATTGAACCCCTACAAAAGCACAGTAAACCTAATCTGTCTGTCCCGTCGTAACAGTCTTGTAACAGTAAGTCAGTGTGCCCGCCGGTCACAAATGTGGCCAGATCTGTGCCGTAATGTGGCAGTCTTTCGCATCCTTTGTCGCCACGTCTGTAGTCTTGCGGTCTGTGCGCAATCGCGCAAAAGTTTGCCCGTCCCTGTGACAGTCTGTGCAGTCTGGTGTGCATTCCATGTCGTCTTCATGGTCTGTGCGGTCACCACAAATAGTAAAAGGATCGTGGCATGCTCTGTCGCAGTATGTAAAACGCAAGTATTGCATGCAGTGGCGTGCCAACGAGAGCCCCGAAGAATCATCACTTCTACAAATTCGTGAATTGCACGCTGCAGTCAACTTGACCAGTAAGAGGAATTCATAAATTTGCTGCATAACAAGTTGCTTTGCCATGCGTTTTAGCATTGCATATTAGAGTAACCTAATGGCAGAAAGCCGTGTTCCTTTGCCATAATCTGCCCCTTCCCCCATCACCTACCAATATTACTCCGTTTCACATCACACTATACTTTTGGATGCTCCAACAAACCTAATGACTCCATGCCCCCGCTTCAGGAACAAACAAAACATAAAACAACACGCAACAGACACAAAACCACCACAACACACACAACCCAGCAAACCGCGTGACCAGTTACTTACAGTACATGTTGTATACCCCACTCTATGACCAGTCCTGGCTAAGTAACCTCTAAACACTGTCTGTGTTAGCCCTACAGCTGTCAATTAGTCATAGCCTCAGCTTTCTATCAGTTAAGCCCCAATACTGCTCTGTGTTACTATATCTTGTACATTGTTCCCACCCTCCTAAAACACAAAATGCTCGATCCGTCACCCTAGCTGCTGTAGATTAAACCCGATCCACTTCGCTGTCCGTGATTATTCACTCTAGGAACATGTCCATAATGTATCTCCCCTCCCCAATGCATTCTCCGTATCTTCCCTGCGCTACTTTATTCAGCCTTCTTAGATGCTCGTTATGGATAGCACCTTCAACTCTACAGTCTGTACGTCTAGCCTCTAGCATGAATACCTGAGTTAACCTATTCAATCTAGCTTGCATGAGTAACCCCTAGTTGTCACTAACGTTACAAAAGACCTAACATACGTGTCCTGTGTTTGTCCTATAACTGTGTTTAGTTAGCCCACCTATTTCTGTCCAGCTTCAGCCCATCCTCTAGTCCGACATCGTTAGCCCTTACACCCTGTCTTGTGTAGCCTCTACTGTCTAAATGTAGTTAACAATATCACTGTCTGTCGTTAGCACCTCTGGCCTCTCTGTGTAGCACCTAGCGTCTGTAAGTTTCTCCGGACCTCTAGAACCTGTTGTGTATGACTATCCCTCTCCGTTGTAGTTAACTTTAGCTGTCATGTTGTACCTGCTGTCTTGGATTAGCTCTGCTCTCCAATAGTGTTACCATGCTCTCACTCTAGTTAGCCCCTCCGAATTCTAAAATTATAGACCCTTAGCGTCTGTTAGCATCTAGCCCTTGTTTATCCTAACCATGTCCATGTGTACCCTGCATGTCTTAGATAAGCCCATACTAAGCATGTCTGTGATAGCCCGTCACTGCGTTTGTTCCATACTAACCACTAGTAATGATAGTTGCCCAGCCGTCTTTGTTAGCCTCTAGCTCGTCTCGTGTCACAGCCTCTAAGATGTCAGTTTGCCTCTAGCTTCGTATAAATGTGCTTCCCACATAGCTCTCTGCTGTAACCCCCACAGCTGTCAACATGATCGAACTATTCGCCCCACTCGGCTGTTCATGTGTCCCGCTCTAGCCTAGTCTGTGTTAAGCCACTCGCTGCCTGCCTTCCGAATATGTTGCTCTGTTTGTTCTCATCATGCACGTCGTCATGCTCTCCCCATCTCCCCCCAAACCTACTCACTGCCCCCCTCCTCTCCTACCACCCCAACCACACCAAAGCAACAACACCCACCCAGCACCACCCACTCCACAACCCATGCACACCTAACACCACACCACCCTCTCTCTCCCCCAACTCAACCACACTCTCACTCATACTCCCACCCTCCATACACTCCCTCCTCTCTCCATCTACCCACTCCCATTGCCTCTACTCCATCCTCCCCCACAACCACCTCCCCTAACCACTCTACTCACTTGATCCCACAACCTCCAACACACTGAACCCCAAAAAAAACACAAACCCCAAACGCGTCTCGGCCAACAAAGAACACAGAACCACCACACACCCACAAACAACCCACTCACAACCAACCATAGACCACCCCCTCCTCCTACCCAACCCCCACCACCTTCCCTCTCTCTCCCACCCCCCCCACTCCCCACCCACCCTGCTCTCTCTCTCCGCGGCCTCTCTCTCTCCACTCCTCCTCCTCTCTCTCTCTCTCCACCCTCCTGCTCTCTCTCTCCCACCACTCCTCAGCTCTCTATCACACCTCCTGCCTCTCCTCCTCCCACCTCCTCCTCTCCTCCACCCTGCCTGCAATACTCTCTCCCACCCTGCTCTCCTACTGCCTCAGACTGCCATCTTACACACAGCTTTCATAATAATCTGCGCAGCTGCTAGCATATCCTTAAACCCACAGTCCCAAATCCACTTCTTGACCAAGAAACCTGTGGCCATCGAAACAGCGTACTGTGATCGCCACGTGCTTTCAGACCTAAGTCCATAGAAATGCCAAAGGACTGTAGTTTACTTGCGAGCATGTGGTTGCTGAAGGCTACGTTTGGCTGAGGTGCACTCGTATGTATGTTCAATGTCAGTTTTACCGAAGAGAGGGGAGTAAAGTAAGAAAGCGAGACAAACAAAAGAAGACTACAAAACACAACAGACGAGAGAAGAGAAGAAGAGAAAGCAGCTGAGAGAGACCATGAACAGAAAACCAGAACCCGAGAGAACAAGCAACCACGGAAGGCCCCGAGACGAAGAGAGAGAGACAACCAAATCGACGACCAAGCGAAAGAAGAGCCAGAAGAAGAGAACGCGAGACAGAACAGACAGGAAAGAGACACGATGAACAACAACAAACACCCGCCCGAGACCCAAACACCCGAGAGACGCAAAGAAGAAGAGGAGCAGAGCCTCGAAAACAGACAAAGACGAGAACAGATAAACAGGAGAGGGCCTTTGGCTTCCACGACAGACAACGCCATGACAGAAGACGACCAAGACCAGACAGACAGACAGACAGACAGACAGAGAAATATTTCTCTCTCTGTATCTCTCAATTCAATTCAAAGGAACTTTATTGGCATGGGAAGCATGTGTCTACATTGCCAAAGCAAGTGAAATAAACAATAAACAAAACAACGACGACAACAACAATCAGACATGAACAGTGAACAGTAAACACACACAACAAGAAGTAGTAATTTTTTTTTGTTTTCTCATAATTTGGTTGGGTCTAATTGTACTGCTGGGAGTCTGTGGGGTCTGTTTGTGTTTGAGCCTCAGAACCAGCTGGCTGAGGAGACTCTCCTCTAGGTTCATCTCCTTGCTGGTTAGGGCCTTGTGATGGAAGGTTTGGGCATCGATTTTCCTTTAGGTCGTTGTGGAATTTAATCTGGATTTTGATAATTAGTGGGTATAATCCTAATTCTGCTCTGAATGCATGATTTGGGGTTTTGCTTTGTACGCAGATTATATTTTAGCAGAATTCTGCATGTAGAGTTTCAAATGTTTGTCCCATTTTGTGAATTCTTGGTCGCTGACTGAACCCAGGCTGAGGTGAAGAGGACATTCAACAACTCTTGGAGGGCATTGAAAGTTACTAAGCCGTCATGGTTTTGGCAGTTCCTACGGTCGTCTGTGGTGGGCCCTGAGTCTGTGGTGGGCCCTGAGTCTGTGGTGGGCCCTGAGTCTGTGGTGGGCCCTGAGTCTGTGGTGGGCCCTGAGTCTGTACATAGTCAAGGCTTTTCTTAGTTCTGGATCAGTCACGGGGGGTATTCTGACACTGGGTCTTGTAGCGTCATACCCAAGCTGTAATCGCTGCCAAAGGTGCTTCAGCAAAGTACTGAGTAAAGGGTCTGAATACTTATGTAAATGTGATATTTCAGTTTTTTTATTTGTTATAATTTTGATAAAATGTTCTCAAAGGTTGTAACGTAACAGAATGTGGAAAAAGTCAAGGGGTTTGCATACTTTCTGAATACTCTGTACATTCCTGTTTTTCTAGATCTATGTGTTTTTGGTTGGACAGGTTTGTCAATGTCTTTCGTAGGTTTTTTGCGCTCTTCATCAAACCATTTCTCTCATTGCTGTTATTTTTTAATATGTCAGCTGATATGTCACATACACGGTTCAGGTTTTCTACTGCTCAGTTCACACCTTCACTAGGAAAACATTTTGTCCAGGAAGTTGTCTAGCGGGGATTTGTTGTTGCCCGCTTGTTCTTCGGTAGGTTTCTACACTATCTTCCTTACTTGTCTTGATAGCATGCAGTTTGCTGGACTTTTGGTATATGGTATTGCTCTGTTCAAGTAGGCTGTGATTTTGCTGTCGTGTGATAGGGGTGTCAGTGGGCTGACTGTGAACACTCTGAGAGACTCTGGGTTGAGGTATGACAGGAAGTTGTGACTCGGTTTTGTTGCTTATGTTGTCCTTGCATCTTGGGGAGGGAGTGCTGTCACCTCCAAGGTAGGTGTTTGTCCCCCTGAGAGTGTCAGGTTCTTGTACAGTTCTGGTGTTGTTAGGTCACCACAGACTATGTGAAAATTGGAAACTGTCGATCTAGTTGATCTCCCTGGAGATGGAGAAATTATCTTTATTCAAGTTGAAGGATTATATAGAGGGAGGACATTTCTCTCTGGAGATCATTTCCTTATTTATTTCTAACCAAGTTTAAAATGTTCCTGTGTTGATTAATTTAATAGATGAGGTTATATCTGATCTAGTCCCTGTTTCACCCCTGGTAGTGTGGTGGATGGGACTACCAGCTCTCTGTAACCTAGAGGGCAACCAGTGGGTCCGTCTCCTCTATACCACCCACCTGGTAGTGTGGTGGATGGGACTACCAGCTCTCTGTAACCTAGAGGGCAACCAGTGGGTCCACGTCTCCTCTATACCACCCACATGGTAGTGTGGTGGATGGGACTACAGCTCTCTGTAACCTAGGGGCAACCAGTGGGTCCGTCTCCTTATACCACCCACCCTGGTAGTGTGGTGGATGGGACTACCAGCTCTCTGTAACCTAGAGGGCAACCAGTGGGTCTGTCTCCTCTATACCACCCACCTGGTATGTGGTGGATGGGAACTACCAGCTCTCTTAACCTAGAGGGCAACCAGTGGTCCGTCTCCTCTATACACCCACCTGGTAGTGGTGGTTGGATGGGACTACCAGCTCTCTGTAACCTAGAGGGCACCAGTGGGTCCGTCTCCTCTATACCACCCACCTGGTAGTGTGGTGGATGGAACTACCAGCTCTCTGTAACCTAGAGGGCAACAAGTGGGTCCTGTACGTCCTCTATGACCTGCTCTCATATCAATCCAAATCAAATCAAGTTTTATTTTATATAGCCCTTGTACATCTGCTAATATCTCGAAGTGCTGTACAGAACCCAGCCTAAAACCCAAACAGAGCAATGCAGGTGTAGAAGCACGGTGGCTAGGAAAAACTCCCTAGAAGGCCAAAACCTAGAAGAACCTAGAGAGGAACAGGCTATGGAGGGGTGGCCAGTCTCTCTGGCTGTGCCGGTGGAGATTAATACAGAACTATGCCAAGATGTTTCAAAATGTTCATAAGTGACAAGCTGGTCAAATAATAACCATGAAATATTTTCAGTGGCTTTCATAGCCGATCATCAAGAGTTAAAAACAGCAGGTCTGGGACAGGTAGGGGTTCCATAACCGCAGGCAGAAAGTTGAAAACTGGAATAGCAGCAAGGCCAGGTGGATGGGGACAGCAAAGGAGTCATCATGCCGGTAGTCCTGACGTATGGTCCTAGGGCTCAGGTCCATATAAGAGTTGATATAGAATTCTCTAATATCTCTCTATATCATCCACCATGGTTCTTGGTTTCTTGGTTCTTGTGAATTAAACTAAATAAAAATGTCAAAATCAAATTTTGATTGGTCAAACACATATAGGAGGTGTTATTGGTCAAACACATATTTAGGAGATGTTATTGCGGGTGTGTAACGAAATGCTTGTGTTTCTAGCTCTAACAGTGCAGTAATATCTAACAATTCACAACAATCACACGAATCTAATAGTATAGTAATGGAATTAGAAATATATACATTTTGGATGAGCAATGTCGGAGAGAAATTAGACTAAATACAGTAGAATAGAATACAGTATTTACATATGAGATGAGTAAAGCAGTATGCTAAACATTATTAAAGTGACTAGTGATTCCAAGTCTATCTATATGGGGAGCAGCCTCTGAGGTGCAGGGTGAGTAACCGGGTGGGTAGCCGGCTAGTGATGGCTATTACAAGTCTGATGGCTTTAAGATATAAGCTGATTTTCAGCCTTTCGGTCCCTGCTTTTGATGCACCTGTACTGACCTCATCTTCTGGATGATAGCGGGGTGAACAGGCAGTGGCTCGGGTGGTTGATGTCCTTGATGATCTTTATGGCCTTTCTGTGACATCGGGTGTGTAGTGTCCTGGTTGCTTGCCCCGGTGATGTGTTGTTTGTGGGACCACTTACGGTTGTGGGCGGAGCAGTTGCCTGGTACCAGGCAGTGATACAGCATGACAGAATGCTCTAATTGTGCATCTGTAAAAGTTGTCAGGGTTTTAGGTGACAAGCCCAATTTCTTCAGCCTCCTAGGTTGAAGAGGCACTATTGCGCCTTAGATAGAGGAGAGGGAGACGAAACAGAGAGAGAGATAGAGAGGGAGACAGAAACAGAGAGAGAGATAGAGAGGGAGACAGAAACAGAGAGAGTGGAAAGAAGGAGAGAGAGACGGAGAGAGAGAGAGGAGAGAGAGAGAGAGAGAGAGAGAGAGAGAGAGAGAGAGAGAGAGAGAGAGAGGAGAAAGAGAGACGGAGAGAGAGAGAGAGAGAGAGAGAGAGAGGGAGAGAGAGAGAGAGACAGATAGAGTGGAAAGAGAGGAGAGCCATATCGAACTGAGGCTGATGGACTGAAATGATCCTCTCTCTCTCTTCTCGTTCTCCTCTTTGCTGTCCATCTCTACTCTCTATTCTCTTCCCATTTAATCTCAAGCTCTCTCCTCTCTCCATCTTTATCTCTCCATACTCTTTCTCTCTCTTCATCTCTCTCACTCTCTCTCTCTGTCCTCTGTCTTTTCTCTCTTATCTCTCTCTTCTCTCTCTTCCCTCTGTCTTTCTCTCTCTCTTCCCTCTGTCTTTCTCTCTCGCTGTCCTCTGTTTTTGAGGTGTGGTGTGAGGGGGTTCTCTGCACTGTATGCTGCTTTGCACTGTTTGTTGGTTTGTAATTGGCAATTTGTATGTACATAAACTGAATAAAATTGTAAATAATAAAGTCCTTGTCTCTCCAGGTGGACTCCATGTCCTGAAGGTGTTGACGGGATCGTCTACCAGGGCGCGGTGTCAAGGAGACCCAGAAGTCCTATACGTTCATCCTAGCCGAGTAGCTCGGAGCGGGCGCGGTAAAAAAGCCGGCGTGGGGCATGGGTTTTGCCAGCCCCAAAAAAGGGGCGCCAAAACGCCTAACCTAAAAATAGGGGAGGGCAAGGGAAAAACCTTTGGAGCAGTGCGCACTCCGAGGGGGTACCGATACGGCAAGAACCACAAGTAGGGACACGTACACACGGAGACACACAGAGAGAGCGCACACCGGAACACACGGAGACACACAGACAGGACACACGGAGACACACGGACACACGGAAGACACACGAGAGACACACGGAGACACACCGAGACACACGGAGACACACGAGAGAACCACACGGAAAGGAGCACACAGAGACACACGGAAGACACGATCACAGGAGACACACGGAACACACGGAGACACACGGAGACACCACGGAGATCACACGGAGACACCACAAGGACACGGACACACGGAGAACTAGCCAACGGAGACCACGGAGCCAGGAGAAACACGGATACAAACCGGAGGTACACACGGAGACACACGGAGACCACAACGGGAGACACACGGAGACACACGGAGACCCAGCACACGGAGACACAAGAGACACACGGAGACACCAAGGAGACACACTCAGGATGCACTACAGAGGAGACACAAGGAGACCACAGTTTAGATGAGGAACAAATCGAGGGGACAGCCTGAGTAGGGCGCCAGACATAGGAAGACACAACGGAGACACGCGGAGACACAAGTTACGCTGACAGACCAGAACAAAGGTTACCTGACAGACCATGAACAAGGTTACCTGACAGACCAAACAAGGTTACCTGACAGGACCAGAAAAGGTTACCTGACAAGACCAGAACAAGTTACTGACAGACCAGAACAAGGTTACCTGAACAGACCAGAACA
>NW_019944206.1:86143-113240 GCF_002910315.2 Salvelinus sp. IW2-2015 | reverse complement strand
TGTAGACCGTCTACGCCATTATTGGAAGTTGGCAGACCGTCTTACCCATTATGGAAGTTTGTAAGACCGTTCTAACCCCCCAGTTATGGAATGTTTGGAGACCGTCTCCCTTTATGGAAGTTGGAGCACGTGTCTACCCATTATGGAAGTTGGAGAACTGTTCTACCCATTTATGGAAGTTGTAGACTATCTACCATTAATGGAAGTTGGAGACCGTCTACCCATTTGGAAGTTGTAGACCGTCTACCCATTATGGGAAGTTGTAGACCCGTCGACCCATTATGGAAGTTTGTAGACCGTCTACCCATTATTGGAAGTTCGTAACCGTTCTACCCCATTATGGATAGTTGTAGACCGTCTACCCATTGATGGAAGTTTGTAGACCGTCTAACCCATTATGGAAGTTGTAGACCGTCTACCCATTATGGAAGTTTAGACCGTCTACACCATTATGGAAGTTGGAGACCGTCTAGCCATTATGGAAAGTTTTGGAGACCGTCTACCTTAATGGAAGTTGTAGACCGTCTACCCATTATGGAAGTTTGGAGACCGTCTACCCATTATGGAAGTTGGAGACTGTCTTACCCATATTGCGGAATTGGTTAGACTGTCTACTCATTATGGAAGTTGGTTAGACTGTCTACCCATTATGGAAAGTTGTAGAGCTGTCTAGCCATTTATTGGAGTTGTAGAACCTTGTCTACCCCATTATGGAAGTTGGAGACTGTCTACCCATTATGGAAGTTGAGACTGTCTACCATTATGGAAGTTGGAGACCGTCTACCCCATTATGGCAAAGTTGTAGAACTGTCTACCATTATGGGAAGTTGTAGACCGTCTACCCATTATGAAGTTTAGACCGTCTACCATTATGGAAAGTTGTAGACCGTCTACCCATTAATGGAAGTTGTAGACCCGTCTACCCATGTATGAATTGGGAGACCGTCTACCATTATGGAAGTTTTGGAGAACCGTCTCACCCATTATGGAGGTGGAGACTGGTCTACCCATGTATGAAATTGGTAGACTGTCTACTCATTTGGAAGTTGGTAAGACTGTCACCCATTATGAAGTTGTAGATCTGTCCTACCCATTATGGAAGTTGAGACTGTTACCATTATGGAAGTTGTTAGATGTTACTCATTAGGAATTGTAGACTGTCTACCATTATGGAAAGTTGGAGACTGTCTTACCCAATTTGGAAGTTAGGAGCTGTCACCCCATTATGAAGTGGAGACGTCTACCCTTATGGGAAATTGGAGCAACCGTCACCCATGTATGGAGTTGTAGACCCGCTACCATTATGGAAGTTGTAAACCGTCTACCCATTATGGCAGTTGGGAGACGTCTACCCATTTGGACGTTGGAGACTGTCTACCCATAATGGAAGTTGTAAGACCCGTCTAACCCATTAGGAAGTTGGACTGTCTCCTACCCATTATGGAATTGTTGAGTGTCTACCCATTAGGAAGTTGGAGACCGTCTACCCATTAATGACAGTTGAGACCGTCTTACCCATTAGGAGTTGAGACCGTTCTACCATAATGGAATTGTAGACCGTCTACCCATTCTGGAAGTTAGACGTCTACCCATTATGGGAATTGTAGACGCTACCCATTATGTGAAGTTGTAGACCGGTCTACCCATTATGGACAGTGAGACCGTCTACCCATTATGGAAGTTGTAGACCGTCCTACCCCTTATGGAAGTTGAGACCGTCTACTCCATTATGGAAGTTGTAGACCGTCTACCATATGGAAGTGAGACGGTCTAGCATTAAAGGAAGTTCGGATGACCTGTCTACCATTAATGGAAGTTGGAGACTGTCTACCCATTATGGAAGTTGTAGACTGTCACTCATTATGGAATTGTAACTGTCTACCATTATGAAGTTGTAGACTGTCCTAGCCATTATGGAAGTTGTAGACGTCTACCCATTACTGGAAGTTGAGACTGTCTACCCATTATATGGAAGTGTAGACTGCTATCCCATTATGGAAGTTTGGAGACCGCTATCCCATTTATGGAAGTTGGAGACCGTCTACCCCATTATGGAAAGTTGTAACCGTCTACCCATTATGAATTTAGACCGTCTACCCATTTGGGAAGTTGTAAGACCGTCTACCCATTGAATGGGAAGTGTATGACCGTCCTAACCCATTTATGGAAGTTGGAGACCATCTACCCATTATGGACAGTTGGAAGACTGTCTACCTTTATGGAAAGTTGAGACCGTCTCCCATTATAGACGTTGTCAGACGTCTACCGATTATGGGAAGTTGTTAGAACCTGTCACCCATTATGGAAGTTGTAGACTGTCCTTTACCCATGTATGGCAGTGTAGAACTGTCACCCATTATGTAAGTTGGAGACGGTTCTACCCATTATGGCAACGTTGGAGACCGTCTTTTACCCATTCTGGAAGTTGTCGACAGCGTCTAGCCAAGTTATGGAAGTTGTAGACTGTCTACCCATTATGGAAGTTGAGACCGTCTAGCCCATTATGGAATTTTGTAGACTGTCTAGCCATTATGGAAGTTGTAAGACCCGTCTAGCCATTATGGAAGTTTGTAGACTGGTCTACCCCATTATGGAAGTTGGTAGACTGTCTACCCCATTATAGGAAGTTGTAGACTTGTCTACTCCATTGATGTAAGTTGGAGACGGATCTATACCCATTATCGGAAGTTGGAGACCGTCTAACCCATTATGGAAGTTGTAGACCGTCTAGCATCTATGGAAGTTGTAGATGTCTACCCCATTATGGAAGTTGGAGACTCTTCAAATCCATCTCCAACTAGATGTTCTTCTCTGGACCTAAAAATCCCTCTTCATCTTGGTGACATCTAGTAGCAGCAGGTTAGAACTCTGCTCTGCTTGAAACACAAGCATCCAAACGTCCCCACAAAAGAAGGGAACAGCTATTTGACTCAGGCAAATTAATTCAGACTTTATTGTTCAAATCATACTTATTTTACTACCGCCATCGTGATCAGGGGGGGGGGGGGGGGGGGGGGGGGGGGGGGGTGTTTTTGAGTGAGTTTCAACAGCCTGGTTCTGGGGCTTTCAGTGAAACGGAATACATAAAACCAGTGAATGTATCCGCAAAATGGCAACCCTATTCCCTACATAGGGCCCAGGGGTCTCTGGTCTAAAGTAGTGCACTATATAGGGAATAGGGCTCTGGTCTAATAGTAGGAACTATAATAGGGAATAGGGTGCCATTTGGGATAAGCCATTCCGAGAGGATAGGAGGCATTGGGACTTGCTGGTTTGTTCACTTCCCCCCTCACCTTCAAACCTCACCTTCCAAACCTCACTTTCCCAAACCTCACCTCCAAACCTCACCTTCCAAACCTCACCCTGGATTTCAAGAGCAAGCACGTGTTATTTGAAATGGTGTTTGGAGTGAGTAGTGCCTTCCTCTCCTCTCCTCTCCTCTCCTCCTCCTCCCTCTCCTCTCCTCTGCCTCTCCTCCCCTCCTCTGTCTCCCTCCGGTAGTTTATCCCCCACACTATGAATTAAAACAGAGGCCTGTAAGCTAAACAGTTCTAAATGTTGGTCCTGCAAACTCTCCTCATTCACCACCCACCCTAAACCCCCCCCCCCCCCCCCCCAAGCCAATCAGCCAACCACCCAGCCAGTCAGTCATCATCAGTCACCCAGCCAAACAGCCCCAACCAGCCAATCAGCACGTTCACCACCCAGCCAAGTCAGTCACCCAGCCAACCACCAATCAGCAACCCAATCCACCATCAGCACCACCCCCCAGCAGCCAGCCAATCAGCAACAAAATCAGCCAGTCAGTCACCCAGGGCCAGTCAGACGAGGTTCCTACTTATGATTAGATTAAGAAATGTATGGACACAACACACACACACGTTTGTTTTTACTATCCTGTGTTGGGACCAAACAATTGATTCCGATTTAAATTCTATTTTTCCCTGCCACAGCCTGATTGAAAAAGTGCAGTGGCAAATTGAAAAGGCAACGTTCCCTGCGGCCCCTGAAAACCTCAACCTGAATCTCGACGTCCTAAAATAGCCTTGTTCCCTTGTTGGGGACCGCGAAATGTCCCCACTTGGTCTGAGTTTTCCTTGTCTCTCTCTCTCTCACACACCACACACAACACACACACACATATCACACTCACACACACACACACACACAGCACACACACACACACACACACAAGTGATTTGATTAAGCTGTCTAGCCAATTCTTTCCTCAACCAATTCCATTTAAAAACTCCATCACCTTGAAATAAGATCCAGAAACCAGAGTTTCCGTGTCTGTTTGGACGCTTAAACAAACCAATAGTGCTGACCCATCCTGTTTGTTGGTTGTTTGGTCATTAGACATCTTCAGCCACTCTCCTACAGGCGTTTCAAGAGTTGATCTTACAATCAAAGCTACGGAAACAACTAAAACACATCCAACTAACAGAACGGGTGCCAACTGAACAGCGGAGTCAAATCATGATACCCGCCGCCGTCACCGCACCACATAATTTCTCTCCTCAGATTATTTGTAAACTCCGCCATTTCTCTTTCCTCTGTGGACTGGAATAGTCATTGAATGAGTGATTGTAAATGGTAGAGGGCTTTGGATGTAGCATAGTAAACCAGTGGTCCGTCCCAAATGGTATCCCTATTCCAAAAGCACTTATAGTGAATAGGGTGCGATGTTGGGACTAGATCTGCCTGGCATCTGGGAGGGAAGGAAGGATGGGGTAGCCCATTTCCCTTCTTCTTTTTGTGGAGAGCGGGGCAGCAGCATTCTTCACATCTATTAACTACGTGCAGCCCTGTAGGGTGTTACAGCAGACCACCCCCCTCCCCCCCCCCCCCCCCCCCGTCTCTCAGACCTCTTCCCCCGTCTTTTCCATTTGTTTAGACATACAGCTATAAACATGGAGAGGCAGGTGGAATTAAAGTAGAGTGGAGTAGCCCCCCAGGCTACATGTCCTCTAAAGTCAGGTCCCTGCTTTCCCGCTCCAAGGCTGCCGATGGCATCCTATTCTCTATATACTGTAGTGTAACTACCTGTTGACCCAAAGAGCCTATGTAGTGTACTAAACTGTTGAATCAGAGCCCCTAATTAGGTGTACTACTGGTTGAGCAGAGCCCTATGTAGTGGTACTACTGTTGACCAGAGCCCTATGTAGTGTAACTACTGTTGATTAGAGCCCCTATGTAGTGACTAAACTGTTTGACCAAGCCTATGGTATGTGTACTACTGTTCCAGAGCCCTATTGTGTAACTACTGTTGAATTAAGAGCCCTATGTAGTGTACTACTGTTGATCAGAGCCTAATTTGTAGTGTACTACTGTTGACCAGAGCCATGTGTTAGTGTAACTACTGTTTTGATTAGAGCCTATGTAGTGTACTACTGTTTGATCAGAGCCCTATGTAGTGATATTAAACTGTTGATTAGAGCCATATGTACGTGTACTACTGTGACCAGAGCCCTATGTAGTGTATTACTGTTGATTAGAGCCCTCTGTAGTGTACTACTGTTGATGAAGCCTATTAGTGGTATTATTGTTATTAGAAGCCCCTAATGTAGTGTACTATCTGTTTGATGCGAGAGCCCTCATGTAGTGGTACTACTGTTGATTAGAGCCCATGTAGTGTACTAGCTGGTTGATTTTAGAGCCCTATGTAGTGTACTAACTGTGATTAGAAGCACTAGTCAGTGTACTACTGTTATCAGAGCCCTATGTAGTGTACTACTGTTACCAAAAAACTATGTAGCTGTACTACTGTTGACCAGAGCCCTAATGTTAGCTGTACTACTGTTGATCAGAGCCCTATGTAGTGTACATACTGTTGACCAGAGTCCCTATGTAGTGTACTACTGTTGACCAGAGCCTATGTAGTGTACTACTGTTGAATTAGAGCCCTATGTAGTGGTACTACTGTTGACGCAGAGCCCCATGTAGTGTAACTACTGTTGACCAGAGCCTGATGTAGTGTACTACTGTTGAATTAGAGCCCTATGTAGTGTACTACTGTTGATCACGAGCCCTATGTAGTGTACTACTGTTGGACCAGAGCCCCTGTGTAAGTGTACTAACTGTTGATTATAGCCCTATGTCAGTGTACTACTGTTGATCAGAGCCCTATGTAGTGTATTAGCTGTTGATTAGAGCCATATGTAGTGTACTACGACACAGGAGCCCTATGTAGTGTATTACTGGCTTGATTAGAGCCCTATGTAGTGGTACTACTGTTGATTAGAGCCCTATGTAGTGGTATTACTGTGTTTATTAGGCCCTATGTAGTGTACTACTGTTGACAGAGCCCTATGTAGTGTACTACTGTGATAGAGCCCTAATGTAGTGTACGTACTGTTGATTAGAGCCCTATGTAGTGTATACTGTTGATTAGAGCCTAATGTAGTGTACTACTGTTGACCAGAGCCCTATCTAGTGACTACTGGTTGATGTAGAGCCCTAATGTAGTGTAAACTACGTTGATTAGAGCCTATGTAGTTGTTACTACTGTTGATCAGAGCCCTATGTAGTGTACTACTGTTGACCAAAAACCTATGTAGTGTGTCCTACTGTTGGACCAGCAGCCCTATGTCAGTGTAACGTACTGTTGATCAGAGCCCTATGTAAGTGTACTACTGTTGAGCAGCCTAATGTAGTGTACTACTGGTTGACCAGAGCCCTATGTAGTGTAGTCACTGTTGATTAGAGCCCTATGTATGTGACTGATGTTGACACAGAGCCTATGTAGTGTACTACTGTTGACCAGAGCCTATGTCAGTTGGTACTTACTGTTTGATTAGAGCCCTCATGGTAGTGTACTACTGTTGATCAAGAGCCCTATGTAGTGTACTACTGTTGACCAGAGCCCTGTGTAGTGTATCTACTGTTTTGATTATAGCCTATGTAGTGTATACTGTGATCAGAGCCCTATGTAGTGTATACTGTTGATTGAGCCATATGTAGTAGTACTACTGTTGACCAAGAGCCTCTCATGTATGTAGTAACTGTTGGAATTAGAGCCCTATGTAGTGTACTACTGTTGATTAGAAGCCCCTATGTAGTGTATTACTGTTGATTAGAGCCCTATGAGCTGTACTACTGTTGATCAGAGCCCTCCAACCTGTCAGTTGTACTACTGTTGATTAGAGCCCTTGTAGTGTTAGCTACTGTTGATTAGCAGCACCTAATTAGTGTACTACTTTGATTTATGAGGCCTAATGTAGTGTACTCTGGTTGACCAGAGCCCTATGGTAGTGTACTACTGTTGTTAGAGCCCTATGTAGTGTACTACTGTTTGATTAGAGCCCTATGTAGTGTACTACTGTTTGACCAGCGCCCAATGTAGTGTTTACTGTTGATTAGAGCCCTATGTAGTGTACTACTGTTGGCTCAGAGCCCTATGTAGTGTACTACTGTTGACCAAGAGCCCTATGTAGTGTACTACTGTTTGATTAAGCCCTATGTGAGTGTACTAGCTTGTTGATTGAGCCCTTGCTAGTGTACTACTGTTGACCAGAGCCCTATGTAGTGGGTATCTACTTGTTGATGAGCCTATGTAAGTGTCTGACTGGTTGGCCAGAGCCCTATGTAGTGTACTACTGTTGATCAGAGCCCTGTGTAGTGTACTACTGCAACTTCCATAATGGGTAGACGGTCTCCAACTTCCATAATGGGTAGACGGTCTCCAACTTCCATAATGGGTAGACGGTCTCCAACTTCCATAATGGGTAGACAGTCTCCAACTTCCATAATGGGTAGACAGTCTACAACTTACATAATGGGTAGACAGTCTACAACTTACATAATGGGTAGACAGTCTCCAACTTCCATAATGGGTAGACAGTCTCCAACTTCCATAATGGGTAGACAGTCTCCAACTTCCATAAGTTAATAATAGGAGTGGCAATATCGTCCGCTATTATCCTCAGTAATTTTCCATTCAAGTTGTCAGACCCCGGTGGCTTGTCATTGTTGATAGACAACAATTGTTTGCTCACCTCTTCCTCACTAACTTTACGGAATTCAAAATTACAATGCTTGTCTTTCATAATTTGATCAGTTATACTTGGATGTGTAGTGTCAGTGTTTGTTGCTGGCATGCCATGCCTAAGTTTGCTAATCTTGCCAATAAAAAAWATATTTAAATAGTTGGCAATATCAGTTGGTTTGGTGATGAATGAGCCATCTGATTCAATGAATGATGGAGCTGAGTTTGCCTTTTTGCCCAAAATTTCATTTAAGGTGCTCCAAAGCTTTTTACTGTCATTCTTTATTTAATTTATCTTTGTTTCATAGAACAGTTTATTTTCTTTTTTTTTCAGTTTAGTCACGTTGTTTATACGTCATTTCAACKAAAAAAAATCTATGTGATGACGTTGACTCAACMTGGGYAAATGATTGGATTTGCAAAAAGTCATCAAGGTAAGGACATTTCGTCTAATTTTCACCCAACCTTTACCTTAAATCCAATGGCATTGTTTGTTCATTTCACATAGAATTTACTTTAGTTGACAACTTAACCATACTGGGCTATAGGTCCATGACAATAACAAGTATCAATACTGGGTTATAAGTCCATGACAATAACAAGTATCAATACTGGGCTATACAGTAGTAACACTACAGCAGGCTCTGATCACCACAGTAGTACACTACATAGGGCTCTGGCCAACAGTAGTAACTACATAGGGCTCTAATCAATCAGTAGTACAAGCTACATAGGGCTCTGGTCAAACAGTAGTACACTACATAGGGCTTCTAATGCAGGCAGTAAGTACATCTACATAGGGCTCATAATCAACAGTAGTACACTACATAGGGCTCTGGTCAACAGTAAGTACAGCTACATAGGGCTCTGGCCAACAGTAGTAACACTACATAGGGCCTTATCACGTAATACACTACAATAGGGCTCTGGTCAACAGTAGTACACTACATAGGGCTCTATCAACAGTAGTACACTAACATAGGCGCTCTAAATCAACAGTAAGTACACTACATATGCTCTGGGTCAACAGTAGACACTACATAGGGCTCTAATTCAACAGTAGTACAACTACCATAGGGCTTCTAATCAACAGTTAGTACACTACATATGGGCTTCTAATCAAACAGTAGTACACTACCTAGGGCTGCTGATCAACAGTAGTACCACTACATAGGGCCTCTAATCAACAACGTAATACACACATAGGGTCTAATCAACAGTAGTACATTATAGGGCCTAATCAACAGTAATCACACAACTACAATAGGGCTCTGGTCAACGTATACAACTTACATAGGCTCTAATCAATCAGTAATACACTACATAGGCTCTGATCAACAGAGTAACAACTACATTTTTAGGGCTATAATCAAACAGTACAGTACACTCCCACAGGGCTCTGGTCAACAGTAGTACTACATAGGGCTCTGAATCAACAGTAGTACACACATAGGGCTCTAATCACAGTAGTAACTACATAGGCTCTGGTCAACAGTAGTACCACATAGGGCTCTGTCCACAGTAGTACTACATAGGGCTCTAATCAACAGTACTACACCTAATAGGGCTTCTGGTCAAGTAAGTTACCACTACATAGGGCTCTGGTTTCAATCAGTAGTACACTACAGTAGGCTCTGATCAAAGCAGAGTACACTACATAGGGCTCTGGTAAACAGTAGTACAACTACATAGGTTTTTGGGTCAACCAGTGAGTACCACTACAATAGGGCTCTGATCAAACAGTAAGTAACACTACCTAAGGCTCTAATCACAGTAGTACACTACATAGGCTCTAATCAACAGTAGTACACTAGATTTAGGGTCTGGTCAGACAGTAGTACACTACATAGGGCTCTATCAACAGTAGTACACTAACATAGGGGCTGCTAATCAACATAGTACACTACAAGGGCTCTAATCCTAAACAGTAGTACACTACATAGGGCTCTGATCAACAAGTAGTACACTACATAGGGCCTGCTAATAAACAGAATAACAACACATAGGCCTAATCAACAGTAGTACCACTACATAGGGCTTCTAAATCAACAAGTAATACCACGATAGGGCTCTGGTCAACAACGTAGTACACTACATATGGACTCTAATCAACAGTAATACACTCATAGGGCTCTGATCAACAGTGTACAACTACCATAGGGCTAATAATCAACAGTAGTAACAGCTACACAGGGCCTCTGTCAACAGTAGTACACTACATAGGGCTCTGATCAACCACGTAGTACACTACATAGGGCTCTAATCCAAACAGTAAAGTAAACCTAACATATGGGCTCTGGTCAACAGTAAAAGTAACACTACCATAGGGCTCTGGTCAACAGTAGTAACCTACATAGGGCTCTAATCAAGAGTCAGTATCATACATAGGGCTGCCGGTCAAGTAGTAACCTAATAGGGCCCTGTCAACAGTAGTACACTACAATAGGAGCTCTGATCAACAGTAGTACACTACAAATAGGGCTCTGGTCAATCAGTTCCGTACACAAAACTACATAGGTTTTATGGTCAACAGGTAGTTACATCTAAATAGGGCTCTGATCAAAAACAGTAGTACACTAAGCATAGGGCTCTAATCAACAGTAGTACACTACATAGGGCTCTAATCAACATAGTACAACTACAATAGGGGCCTAATCAACAGTAGTACCTACATAGGCTCTGATCAACATAGTACACTACATAGGGCCTCCTAATCAACAGTACAATACACTACATCTAGGGCTCTCACAATCAACAGTAGTACACTACATAGGGCTCTAACTCAAAAGTAATAACACTATAATAGGCTCTGGTCAGACAGTAGTACACTAACATATGGCCTCTAATCAACAGTAATCACTACATAGGGTGCTCCTGATCAACAGTAGTACACTACATAGGGCTCTAATCAAACAGAAAGTACAACTACACATGGCTCTGGTCAACAGTAGTAACAGCTACATAAGGGCTCTGATCAACAGTAGTACACTACATAGGGCTCTAATCACAGTAGTACAGCTACAGATAGGGCTCTGGTCAACCAGTAGTGACACTACATAGGAGCTCTGTCAACAGTAAGTACACTACTAGGGCTCTAAATCAACAGTAGTACACTACATAGGCTCTGGTCAACAGTTATACACTACATAAGGCTCTGGTCAACAGTAGTACACTACATAGGGTCGATCAACAGTAGTACACTGACAGTAGGGCTCTGGTCCACAGTAGTACACTACAGTATATAGAAGATAGGATGCCATCGCAAGCCTTGGAGCGGGAAGCAGGAACCTGCTTTAAGAGGACATGAGGCCTGGGGGGCTTACTCCCACCTCTACTTAATTTCCACCCTGCCTTCCAATGTTTTATAGCTGTTTGTCTAAATCAAATGGAAAAGAGTAAGAGGTTGAGAGACGGGGGGGGGGGGGGGGGGGGGGGGGGGGGGTCTGCTGTAACCCTCAGGCTGCAGTAGTAGATGTGAAGAATCTGCCTGTCCCCGTCTCACAAAAAGTGAAGCAAGGGAATGGGCTCCTCCCTCCTTCCTTCCTCCAGATGCCAGGCAGATCTAGTCCCCAATGCACCTATTTCACATAATAGTGCCTTTTGAATAGGATACCATTTGGGAACGGACCACTGGTTTACTAGTCTACAAAATTCCAAAAAAAAAGCCCCTCTAATCATATTACAAATCTACTCATTCACTGCCTATTCCAGTCCACAGAGAAAGAGAAATGGGGGAGTTACAAATAATTGAGGAGAGAAGATACTTTGTTGCGGTGACGGGCGGGTATCTGATTTGACTCGCTGTTCACGTTGGCACCCGTTCTGTTAGTTTGGATGTGTTTTTATTGTTTCCTGTAGCTTTGATTGTAGAATCACTCTGAAACAGCCTGTAGGAGATGTGGCTGAGATGTCTAATTACCAAACAACAACAAATCAGGATGGGTTCAAGCACATATTGGTTTGTTTAACGGTCCAAACAGGCACACGGAAACTTCTGGTTTTCTGATCATTATTTCAAGGTGATGAGTTCTTAAATGGAATTGGTTTGAGAAAGAATGGCTAGAACAGCTAATCAAATCACTGTGTGTGTGTGTGTGTGTGTGTGTGTGGTGTGGTGTGTGTGTGTGTGTGTGTGTGTGTGGTGGGTGTGTGTGTGTGTGAGAGAGAGAGAGACAGGAAAACTCAGACAAGTGGGGACATTTCGCCGGTCCCACAAGGAACAAGGTATGTTTAGACGTCGAGATCAGGTTGAGGTTTCCGGGGCCTGCAGGAAACGTGCCTTTCCTATTTGCCCACTGCACTTTTCATCAGGTGTGGCACGGGAAAATAGATATTAAATCGGAATCAATTGATTTGGTCCCAACACAGATAGATAAACAAACGTGATGTTGTGTGCTGTCCCATACATTTTTAATTATCGATAAAGTAGGAACCTCGCTGACTGGCTGGTTGACTGACTGTGTGGATTGGTTGTCTGATTGGCTGGCTGGCTGGGTGGAGGTGGTGGCTGACTGGGTGGATTTGGTTGCTGAGTGGCTGGTTGGCTGGAGTACTGACTGGCTGGGTGGGTGGGTGGCTGAATTTGGCTGGGTTGGTGGCTGGTTTGGCTGGGTGACTGACTGACTGACTGACTGCTGGGTGGGTGGCTGATTGGCTTGGGGGGGGGGGGGGGGGGGTAGGTGGGTGGTGAATGAGGAAGTGCAGACACATTTAGAACTGTTTAGCTTACAGGCCTCTGTTTTTATCATGTGGTGGGATGAAACTACCGGAGGGGAGACCAGAGGAGGGGGAAGGAGAGGAGAGAGAGGAGAAGGCAGAGGAGAGAGAGGAGAGGAGAGGAGAGAAGGCACTACTCACCAAACACATTCAAAATAAAACACGTGCTTGCTCTTGAAATAAGGGTGAGGTTTGGAGGTGAGGTTTGGAAGGTGAGGTTGAAGGTGAGGTTTTGGCAAAGGTGAGGTTTGGAAGGTGGGGGAAGTGACAAACACGCAAGTCCCAATGCCCTCCTATCCTCTGGAATGCTTCATCTCCAAATGGCACCCTATTCCCATTTTGTTCACGACTATTAGACAGAGCCCTATCCCTATAAGTCACTATCCTTTAGACCACAGGACCCCTGGGCCCTATGTAGGGAATAGGGTGCCATTTGGGATACATACTGGGTTTATTTGTGATCGTGTTTCACTGAAAAGCCCCCAGAACAGCTGGTTGAAACTCACTCAAACAGATACGAGGCTGTAGTAAATAGTAATGATTGTAACAATAAAGTCTGAATTAAAATGCCTGATTCTAAATAGCTGTTCCCTTCTTTTGTTGGGACGTTTTAGGATTGCTGTGTTTCAAGCAGAGCAGCAGTTCTAACCTGCTTGCTACTAAGATGTCACCAAATGAAGAGGGGATTTTAGGTCAAGAGAAGAACATCTAGTTGGGATGGATTGAAGAGTCTCCAACTTCCATAATGGGTAGACAAGTCTACAACTCATAATGGCTAGACGGTCTACAACTTCCATAATGGGTAGCCGGTCTCCAACTTCCATAATGGGTAGACCGTCCCACTTACATAATGGGTTAGACAGTCTAGCAACTTCCATAATGGGTAGACAGTCTACAACTTCCATAATGGGTAGACAGTCTACAACTTCCATAATGGCTTAGACGGTCTACAACTTCCATAATGGGTAGACAGTCTACAACTTCCATAAATGGCTAGACGGTCTCCAACTTCCAATAGTGGTAGACAGTCTACAACTTCATATGGCTAGACGGTCTACAACTTCCTATAATGAGGGAGACGGTATCCTCCAACTTCCATAATGGGATAGACCGTCTCAACTTACATAATGGGTAGAACAGTCTTACAACTTCCATAATGGGTAAGACAGTCTACAACTTCCATATGGGTAGACAGTCTACACTTTTCCAATTCAAATGGGTTTAGACCAGTTCCTACAACTTCTATATGGTAACGGTCTAACAACTTCGCATAAAGGGTAGAGCCAGTCTCAACTTCACATGGGTAGATCTGGTCCCAACTCCATTAATGGGTGACGGTCTACAACTTCCATAATGGGATAGACGGTCTACAACTTCCATAATGGGTTAGACGGTCTACAACTTCCATAATCGGGTAGACGGTCTACAAACTTCCATAATGGGTAGACGTCTCCAACTTCCATATATGGGATAGACGGTCTCCAACTTCCTAATGGGTAGAGCAGTCTACAACTTCCATAATGGGTAGACAGTCTCCAACTTCCATAATGGTAGACAGTCTATCAACTTCCATAAATGGCTAGACAGTCTACAACTCTCCATTAATGGGTAGACAGTCTACAACTTCATAAATGGTAGAACAGTCTACAACTTCCATAATGGGTAGACAAGTCTCCAACCTGTCCAATAATGGGTAGACAGTCTCAAACTTCCACTAATGGCTAGACAGTCTCCAACTTCCATAATGGGTAGACGGTCTACTAACTTCCATAAGGGTAGACGGTCTACAACTTCCATAATGGGTAGACCGGTCTACAACTTCCATAATGGGTAGACGGTCTACAACTTCCATAATGGGTTAGACCGGTCTACAACTTCCATAATGGGTAGACGGTCTACAACTTCCATAATGGGTAGACGGTCCTACAACTTCCATAAAGGGTAGACGGTCTACAACTTCCATAATGGGTAGAACGGTCCTCAACTTCCATAATGGTTAGACGGTCTCCCAACTTCAACAACTTCCAAAATGGGTAGACGGTCTCCAACTTCCATAATGGGTAGACGTCTACAACTTCATAATGGGTAGACAGTCTCCAACTTCCATAATGGGTAGACGGTCTCCAACTTCCATAATGGGTAGACCGGTCTCCAACTTCATAATGGGTAGACGGTCTCCAACTTCCATAATGGGTAGACGGTCTCCAACTTCCATAAGGGTGACGGTCATCAACTTCCAAAGAGACAGTCTCCATACTTCCATAAGGGTAGACGGTCTCCAACTTCCATAATGGGTAGACAGTCTCCAACTTCCATAATGGGTAGACAGTCCAACTTCCATAATGGGTAGACAGTCTACAACTTCCATAGAGTAGACAGTCTACAACTTCCATATTGGGTAGACAGTCTCCAACTTCCATAATGGGTAGACAGTCTACAACTTCATAATGGGTAACAGTCCAACTTCCATAATGAGTAGACGTCTACAACTTCCAAATGGGTAGACAGTCTCCAACTTCCATAATGGGTAGACGGTCTCCAACTTCATAATGGTTAGACGGTCTCCAACTTCCATAATGGGTAGACGGTCTACAACTTCATAATGGGTAGACGGTCTACAACTTCATAATGGGTAGACGGTCTACAACTTCCATAATGGGTAGACAGTCTACAACTTCCATAATGGGTAGACAGTCCTACAACTTCCATAATGGGGAGAGGTTCCCAACTTCCATAATGGGTAGACAGTCTACAACTTCCATAATGGGTAGACAGTCTCCAAACTTCCATAATGGGTAGACGTCTACAACTTCCATCAATGGCTAGACAGTCTACAACTTCCATAATGGGTAGACAGGTCTACAACTTCCATAATGAGTAGACAGTCTACAACTTCCATAATGGGTAGAACGTCTCCAACTATATGGGTAGCCGTCTCCAACTTCCATAATGGGTAGACGGTTACAACTTCCATAGGGTAGACGGTCTCAACTTCCAATAATGGTCGACGGTCCTCATTATAATGGGTAACGGTCTACAACTTCCATAATGGGTAGACGGTCTCCAACTCCAAATGGTAGACGGTCTAACTTCCATAATGGGTAGAACGGTCCTACAACTTCCATAATGGGTAGACCGGTCTACAACTTCCATAATGGTAGCGGTCTACAATTCCTAATGGGTAGACGGGTCTACAACTTCCATAATGGTAGCGGTCTACAATCCATAATGGTAGACGGTCTACCAGACTTCCATAATGGGTAGATAGTCTACAACTTCCATAATGGTTAGACAGTCTCACTTCCAGGTAGACAGTCTCAACTTCCATAATGGGTAGACGGTCTCCACTTCCATAATGGGTAGACGGTCTCCAACTTCCCAATGGGTAGACGGTCTCCAACTTCCCATAATTGGGTAAAACGTCTACAACTTCATATTGGGTAGCGGTCTACAACTCCAATAATGGGTAGACGTTCTCCAACTTCCATAATGGGTAGGATGGTCTCAACTTCCATAATGGGTAGAGGTCTCCAAGCTCCATAATGGGTACGGTCTACACTTCATAATGGGTAGACGGTCTACAACTTCCATAAATGGGCTAGACGTTCTCCAACTTCATAATGGGTGACGGTCTACAACTTCCATAATGGGTAGACGGTTTACAACTCATAATGGGTAGACGTCCAACTTCCATAATGGGTAGACGTCTCCAACTTCCATACAGTTAATAATAGGAGTGGCAATATCGTCCGCTATTATCCTCAGTATTTTCCATTCAAGTTGTCAGAACCCGGTGGTTGTCATTGTTGATAGACAACATTGTTTGCTCACCTCTTCCTCACTAACTTTACGGAATTCAAAATTACATGCTTGTCTTTCATAATTTGATCAGTTATACTTGGATGTGTAGTGTCAGTGTTGTTGCTGGCATGCCATCGCCTAAGTTTGCTAATCTTGCCAATAAAAAATATATTTAATAGTTGGCATATCAGTTGGTTGGTGATGAATGAGCCATCTGATTCAATGAATGATGGAGCTGAGTTTGCCTTTTTGCCAAAATTTCATTTAAGGTGCTCCAAAGCTTTTTACTGTCATTCTTTATTTAATTTATCTTTTGTTTCATAGAACAGTTTATTTTCTTTTTTTTCAGTTTAGTCACTTGTTTATACGTCATTTCAACAAAAAAAATCTATGTGATGAACGTTGACTCAACGTGGGAAAATGATTGGATTTGCAAAAAAGTCATAAAGGTGAAGGACATTTCGTCTAATTTTCACCACCCTTTACCTTAATCCATGGCATTGTTTGTTCATTTCACATAGAATTTACTTTAGTGTTGACAACTTAACCATACTGGGCTATAGGTTCCATGACAATCAAAGTACAATACTGGTTATAAGTCAGACAATAACAAGTATCAATTTGGGCTATAAGTCCATGACAATAACAAGTATCAATACTGGGCTATAAGTCCATGACAATAACAAGTATCAATACTGGGTTAACAAGTCCCAATGACAATAACACGTATCAATACTGGGTTATAGGTCCATGACAATAACAAGTAATCAATACTGGGCTATAAGTCCATGACAATAACAAGTATCATACTGGGCTATAAGTCCATGACAATAACACGTATCAATACTGGGCTATAGGTCAATACAATTAACCAAGTATCCAATACTGGGTTATAGTCCACTGACAATAACCAGTATCAATATGGGTTTATAAGTCATGACAATAACAAGTATCAATTACTGGGCTATAGGTAAAATGACAATAACAACTATCATACTGGGCTATAGGCCATGACATATACAAGATCAATACTGGGGTTATACAGTCATGACAATCAAAAAGTTCCATACTGGGCTTATAGGTCCAATGCATTAACAAGTTATCAATACTGGGTTATACAGTCCATGACATAAAAGATCAATACTGGGTATAGCGTCATGAAATAACAAGTATGCAATACTGGGCTATAAGTACATGACAATAACAAGTATCAATACTGGCTATTAGGTCCATTGACAATAAAAAGTATCAATACTGGGTTATAAGTCCATCTGACAATAACAAGTACAATAATACTGGCTATAGGTCAATGACAATAACAAGTATCAATACTGGGCTAGTAGGTCAATGACAATACAAAGTACTCAATACTGGGCTATTAGGTCCATGACAATAACAAGTATCAATACTGGGGTATACAGTCCATGCAATTAACACGTATCAATACTGGGCTTAGGTCCATGGACAATAACAAGTAATGCATACTGGGCTATAAGTCCATGACAAACAAGTATCAAATACTGGGCATAAGTCCATGCACATACAAGTATTTCATATACTGGGCTATAGGTCCATGAAATAACAAGTATCAATTACTGCGGCATAAGTCCATGACAATACAAGTATCAATACTGGGTTATAAGTCCATACACTAACACGTTCAAACTGGGTTATAGGGTCCATGGGGGGGAAAACAAATTAACAGAGTCATCAAACTGGCTATAGTCCATGACAATAACAAGTATCCAATACTGGGCTATAAGTCCATGACAATAACACGTATCAATACTGGGCTATAGGTCAATGGACAATAACAAGTATCAAGTACATGGGTTATAAGTCCATGGACAATAACACAAGTATCAATACTGGGCTATAAGTCCATGACAAAACAGATCAGATACTGCTATAGGTCGTCATGACAATAACAAGTATCAATACTGGGTTATAATCCAATGACAATAACAAGTATCAATACTGGGCTATAAGTCCATGGACAATAACAAGTATCAATACTGGCTATAGGTCCATGACGAATAACAGTATCAATACTGGGTTTATAAGTCCATGACAATAACACGTATCAATAACTGGGCTATAGGTCCATGACAATAACAAGTATCAATACTGGGCTCATAGGTCCAGCCAAATAACAAAGTATCATACTGGGTTATAAGTCCATGATCAATAACAAGTACATACTGGGCATATAGGTCCTGACAATAACAAGTATCAATACGGGTAAATCCATGACAATAACAAGGTATCAATACTGGGCTATAAGGTCAATGACAATAACAAGTATCAATACATGGGCTATTAGGTCAATGACAATAACAAGTATCAATACTGGGCTATAGGTCATTGACAAATAAACAAGTATCATTATGGGTTATAAGTCCATGACAAATAACACGTATCAATACTGGGCTATAGTGCCATGACAATAACAAGTTATCAATACTGGGCTATAAGTCCATTGGACAATACAAGTAATACTGGGCTTAAGTCCATGACAATAAGCAGTATCAATACTGGGCTATAGGTCCATGACATAACAAGGTATCATACTGGGCTATTAAGTCCATGGACAATAACATAGTATCATACGGTTATAAGTCATGACAATAACACGTATCAATATGGGCTTAGGTCCATGACAATAACAAGTATCATACATGGGTTTATAACGTCCATGAAAATAACAAGTATCAATACTGGGCTATAGGTCAATGACCAATAACAAAGTACGAATACGGGGCTATAGGTCCATGACAATAGAACAAGTAATCAATACTGGTTATAAGTCCATACATAACAAGTATCAATACGGGCTTATAGTCCAATGACCAATAACAAGTATCAAATACTGGGTATAAGTCCATGACAATAACAAGTATCAATACTGGGCTAGGTCCATGACAATATACAAGTATCATACTGGGTTATAAGTCCAATGACATAACAAGTACAATACTGGGCTACATGGTCAATGACAATAACAGTATCAATTACTGGCTTAGGTCTATGAACAATAACAAGTAATCAATATGGGCTATAGGTTCCATGACAATAACAAGTTATCAATACTGGGTTATAAGTCCATGACAATACACGTATCAAACTGGGGCTATAGGTCCATGAAATAACAATATCAATACTGGGCTATAAGTCCAAACAATAACAAGTATCAATACTGGGCTAAAGTCAATGACCAATAAGCAAATATCAATACTGGCTATAGGTCCATGACCATATAACAGAGTATCAATACTGGCTATAATCCATGACAATAACCAAGTATGCAAATACTGGGTTATTAAGTCCATGGACAATAATCACGTATCAATACTGGGTTATAGTTCCATGACAATACACCAGTTCAATACGGCATAAGTCCATGACAATAACAAGTATCAATTCTGGGCTAGTAAGTCCATGACACAACACGTATCAACTACTGGGCCTAATAGCAATGACAATGAACAAGTATCACATACTGGGTTATAAAGCCATGACCAATAACAAGTATCATTACTGGGCTTATAAGTGCCAGACAATACAAGTATCCATACTGGGCTATAGGCCATGACAATAACAAGTATAATACTGGGTTATAAGAGTCCATGACAATACACAAGTATCATACTGGCTATAAGTCCATGACAATAACACAAGTATCATTACTGGGCTATAGGTCCATGACAATAACAAGTATCGAATACGTGTTATAAGTCCATGACAATAACACGCTACAATCTGGCTATAGGTCCATGACCAATTAACAAGTATCATACTGGGCTATAGGCCATGACAATAACAAGTATCAATTTACTGTGGTATAAGTCCATGACAATAAACAGTATTCAATACTGGGCTATAGGTCCATGACAATAACAAGTATCAATCACTGGGTTATCAAGTCCATGACAATAAACATAGTATCAATACTGGGCTATACGGTCAATGACAATAAACAAGTATCAATATGGGCTATAGGTCACATGACCAATAACCAAGTATCAATACTGGGCTATAGGTCCTAACAAATAACAAGTATCAATAACTGGGTATATCAAGTCCGATGACAATAACACGTATCAATATTGGGGCTATAGGTCCATGACATAACAAGTATCAAATACTGGGGCTATAAAGTCCATGACAAGTAACAAGTATCAACTACTGGGCTATAAGTCCAGCAATAACAAAGTTCAATACTGGGCTAATAGGTCCATGACTCAAACAAGTATCAATACTGGGCTTATAAGTCATGACCATAAACATATATCAATACTGGGGTTATAAGTCCATGACAATAACCAGTATCAATACTGGGTTATTAGGTCCATTGACAATAACAAGTAATGCAAATACTGGGCCTATAATCCATGACAATAACAAGTATTCAATACGGGCTAATAAGTCGATGACAAGAACACGTATCAATACTGGGCTATAGGTCATGACAATAACAAGTATCAATTACTGGTTATAAGTCCATGACAATAACAAGTATCAATTACTGGGCTATAGGTTCCCATGACAATAACAAGTACAAATACTGGGTATATAAGTCCAGACAATAACAAGTACCAATTACTGGCTATAGTCAATGACAATAACAACGTATCAATACTGGGCTATAGGTTCCATTGAAATAAAACAAGTATCATACTGGGTTATAATAGTCCAGTGACAATAACAAGTTATCATACTGGGCTATAGCTCCATGACAATAAACAAGAGTATTCAAGTACTGGGTTTATAAGTCCATGACAATAACAAGTATCAATACTGGGCTATAGTCAATGACAAAACAAGTATTCAATACTGGGCTATAGTACATGACAATTAACAAGGTCAATACTGGGCTATAGGTCCATGACAATAACAAGTATCAATGACTGGTTATAAGTCCATGACAATAATACACGTAAATCAATACTGGGCTATAGGTCATGACAATAAGCATAGTATCAATACTGGGCTATAAGTCCCATGACAATAACAAGTATCAATACTGGGCTATAGTCCATGACAATAACAAGTAATCAATTACTGGCTATAGGTCCATGACAATAACAAGTATCAATACTGGCTATAGTCCATGACAAAACAAGTATCAATACTCGGGTTATAAAGTCCATGACAATAACACGTATCAAATACTGGGTATAGGTCATGACAAATAACAAGTAAATCAATACTTGGCTATAGAGTTCCATGACAATAACACAGTGAATCATGACTGGTTTATAAGTCCCATGGACGAATAACAACGTAATCAATACCTGGCGTATATTAGGGTCAATGACAATAACAAGTATTCGAAACTACTGGTTATTATCAGTCTCATGTACAATAACAAGATCTAATACTGGTCTAGTAAACCGTCCCATGACAATAACAAGTATCATAACTACTGGGCCTACTAGGTCATGACAATAACAAGTATCAATACGGGTATATAAGTCCCATGACAAGTACACAAGTATCAATACTTGGGCGCTATAAGCTCCATGACAACTTACACAGCTATCAATCTGGCGCGTTAGGTCCATGACAATACAAGGTATCAATATACAGGGTATATAAAGTCCAGTAGACTAATACCACGTATCAATACTGGGCTATGGTCCATTGACAATAAACCAGAGGTATCAATACTGGCTATCAGGTCCTATGACAAATTAACAAGTATCAATACTGGGTTATAAGTCCATGACAATAACAGTATCCAATACTGGAGCTATAGGTCCATGGAACAATAACAAGTATCAGATCTGGTTATAATCCATGGGACAATAACAAGTATCACATATCCTGGGCTCAAGTTAGCGTCTCAATGACAATAACAGTATATCAATACTGGGCTATAAGGTTAATGACAATAACAAGTATCAATACTGGGGCTATAGGTCCATGACAATAACAAGTATTCAATACTGGGTTATAAGTCCATGACAATAACACCGTATCAAATACTGGCTATAGTCCATGACATATAACAAGTATCATATACTGGGGCTATAAGTCCATGACAAAAACGAAGTATCAAAGTACTGCGGCTATAAGTCCATGACAATACAACGTATCAATACTGGGCATAGGTCCATGACAATAACACAGTATCAATACTGGTCTATAAGTCATGACAATAACAAGGTATTCAATACTGGGTTAATAAGTCCATGACAATAAACACGTATCAATACTGGGTTATAGGTCCACCGACAATAACAAGTATCAATACTGGCTATAGTCCATGACAATAACAAGTATCCATACTGGGCAAAGTCCAATGAAATAACACGTATCTAATACGGGCTATAGGTTCAATGACCAATAACAAGGTATCAACTGGGTTATAAGTCCACATGACAATAACAAGTAGTCAATAAACTGGGCTATAAGTCCATGACAAATAACAGATATCAAATACTGGGCTATAGGTCTATGACAATAACAAGTATCAATACTGGGTTATAAGTCCATGACAATAACAAGTATCAATACTGGGCTATTAAGTCCATGCACAAAACCAAGTATCAAATGGGCTGATAGGTCCAGTGACAATACAAGTATCAATACTGGGGTTATAAGTCCATGACAATAACACGTAATCATACTGGGCTTAGGTCCATGACAATAAAGTATCAATACTGGGCATAGGTCATGGACAATAACACAAGTACCAATACTGGGTTATAGTCATGACAATAACAAGTATGCAATACTGGGCTATAAGGTCCATGACAAATAACAAGATCAATACTGTGCTATAGTCCATGACAATAGCAGTATCATACTGTGGTTATAAGTCCATGAAATAACACGTATCAATCTGGGCTATTAGGTCCAGACATATAACAGTAATCAATAACTGGGCTATAAGTCTCATGACAGATAACACAGTTATCAAATACTGGGCTATATAAGTCCATACAATACACAAGTACTCAATTACTGGGCTATAGGTCATGACAATAAACAAGTATCAAATACTGGGCTATAGTCCATAGACAATAACAGTATCAATACTGGGTTAAAGTCCATGACAATAACACGTATCAAATACTGGGTTATGGTCCATGGACAATAACAAGTATCAATACTGCGGCTATAAGTCCATACATAAACAGTATTCATTACTGGGCTATTAGCCATGACAATAACACGTATCAATACTGGCTATAGTCAATGACAATAACGAAGTTCAATACTGGGTTATAAGTCCATGAAACAATAACACAGTATCAATACTGGGACTAATAAGTCCATGACAATAACAAACGTATCAAACTGGGCTATAGGTCCATGACATTATGACAAGTATCAATACTGGGTATAGAGTCATTAGACAATAAACAAGTATTCAATTACTGGGCATTATAAGTCCATTGACAATAACAAGTATCAAATACTGGGCCTATAGAGTCCATGAACCAATAACAAGTAATCATACTGGTTATAAGTCCCATGACAATAAACGTACAAATACTGGCTATAGGTCCATGACAATAACAAGTCATCAATACTGGCTAATAGGTCCAATGATCAATACAAGTATCAATACTGGGTTATAATGTCCATGGCAATAACAGAGTTATCAATACTGGGCTATAGGTCCATGACAATAACAAGTCATCAAATCTGGGTTTATAAGTCCATGTACAATAACAAGTATCAATACTGGGCTATACGTCAATGGACAAAACAAGTATCAATACTGGGCGTATAGGTTTCAATGACAACAAAGTATCAATACTGGGCTATAGGTCCATGGACAATAACAAGTTACAATACGGGTTATAAGTCCATTGACAATAAACACGTTATCAATACCTGGCTATACGGTCATGACATAAACAAGTATCAATACTGGCTATTACAGTCCATGACATAACAAGTTATCAATACTGGGCTATAAGTCCATGAACAATAAAAGTTCATACTGGCTATAAGTCCATACAATAACAAGTATTCATACTGGCTATAAGTCCATGACAATTAAAAGTATCAATACTGGGTTATACAGTTCCATGACAATACACGTATCAATACTGGTTTATAGGTCCATGACAAAACAAGTATCAATACTGGCTATAGAGTCCATGACAATAACAAGTAATCAATACTGGGCTATAAGTCCATGACAATAACAACGTATCAATAGCTGGGCTAGAGGTCAATGACAAATAACAAGTATAATACTGGTTAAAGTCCATGACAATAAACACAGTATCAATACTGGGCCTATAGGTCCATGACAATAACAAGTATCAATACTGGGTTATAAGTCCATACAATAACAAGAATCAATACTGGGCTTAGTCAATGACAATAACAAGTTTCAAATACTGCGGGCTTATAGGTCATGAACAATAACAGTATCAAACTGGGTTATAAGTCCATGAACAATAACAGTATCAAACTGGCTATAGGCCTATGACAATTAAACAAGTCATCAATACTGGGTTATAAGTCCATATGACAATAACAAGTATCAATACTGGGCTATTAGGGTCATGACAATAAAAGTACAATACTGGGCTATTAAGGCAATGACAAATACACAAAGTATCAATACTGGGCTATAGGTCCGTGACAAAACAAAGTATTCAATAATACTGTTATAAGTCGCATGACAAGTAAACACGTCTCTAATCTGGGCTATAGGTCCATGACAAAACAAGTATCAATAACTGGGCTATAAGTCCATGCACATAACAAAGTCATCAATACTGGGCTAATAAGTCCATGACAATAACAAAGTATCAATACGGGCTATAGGTCCATGACAATAAACAAGTAATCAATACTGGGACTATAAGTCCCATGACATAACAGTATCATACTGGGTTATAATGTCCATGACAAAACACGTATCAATATCTGGGTTATAGGTCCATACAATAACAAGTATCATATACCTGGGCTATAAGTCCGATGACAAAACAATAAATCCAATACTGGCTTATAAGTCCATGGCCAATAACCACGTATCAATACTGGGCTATAGGTCAACTGACAATAACAAGATCAATATGGGTTATAATCCCATGACAAAACAAGTATCAATATGGGCTAAAGTCCATGACATAACAAGTATCCAATACTGGGCTAAAGGTCATGACAATTAACAAGTATCAAATACTGGGTTATAAGTCATGACAATAACAAGTATCAATACTGGGCTACTAAGTCCATGACAATAACAAGTATCAATACTGGGCTTATAGTCCCATGACAATAACAAGTAATCAATACTGGGTATAAGTCCAGATGACAATAACACTATCATACTGGGCTATACGGTCCCAATGACAAAACAAGTATCAATATACTGGGCTATAGGTCCATGACAATAACAAGTTCAACTACTGGGTTATAAGGTCCATGACAATAACAAGTATCAAGTACTGGCTATAGGTCCATGACAATAACAAGTATCAATACTGGGGTTATAAGTTCCTGACAATAACACAGTATTCAATACTGGGCTATAGTAATGACATAACAGTATCAATACTGGGTATTGGTCAAGTGAACAATAACAAGTATGCAATACTGGGCTATAGGTCCATGCAATACCAAGTAACAATACTGGGTTATAAGTCCATGACAATAACACGTAATCAATAGCTGGGCTTAGGTCCATGACAATACAGTATCAAATTACTGGGCTATAAAGTCCATGACAATAAACAAGTATTCATACTGGGCATATAGTCCATGACAATAACAGTATCAATACTGGGCTACTAGGTCATTGACAATAACAAGTATCAATATCTGGGCTATAAGTGCCATTGAACAAAACAAGTATCAATACTGGGTTATATTCCATGACAATAACACGTACAATACTGGGTTATAGGTCCATGACAATAACAGTATCATCTGGGCTTAAAGTCCATTTGACAATAACAAGTATCAATACTGGGCTATAAGTCCATGACAATAACACGTATCATACTGGGGCTATAGGTCAATGACAATAAACAAGTACAATACTGGGTTATAAAAGTCCATGACATAACGAAGTATCAATACTGGGCTATAAGTACCATGACAATAACAAGTATCAATACGGGCTATAGGTCCATGACAATAACAGCTATCAATACTGGGTTATAAGGTCACTGACCAATAACAAGTTATCAATACTGGCTATTAAGTCCATGAACAATAACAAGTACATACTGGGCTATAGGTCCATGACAATAACAAGTATCAATACTGGGTTATAGTCCATGAAATAAACACGTATCAAATACTGGCTACTAGGTCCATGACAATAACAAAGTATTCAATACTGGGCTATAGGCCATGACATACAAAAAGTATCAATGACTGGTTATACAGTCCATGACAATAACAAGTATCAATACGCTGGCTATAAGTCCAATGACAATAAACAAGTTCATCAGTACTGTGCTATAGGTCATGACCAATATGCCAAGTATCATACTGGATTATAAGTCATGACAATACACGTATCAATGACTGGGTTATAAGGTCCCATGAAAATATTACGGTGGAATTTCTCTGATCTGGAATCGAAGAGCATATGTATCCTAACAGAGA
>NW_019944206.1:84599-86118 GCF_002910315.2 Salvelinus sp. IW2-2015 | reverse complement strand
AGAGAGAGAGCTGTTCAGCATGGGAAGGACGGATGGGGAAATAATAATTTCCTGCCGAGTGACCCAGAACAAGACCGCAGTGACATCACAGGAGGATGGGAAGAGTGTGGGAAGCCCTATCTTGTACATGGATCGGGTGTGTAGGGGACGAGCCGCAGCATCCGGATCGCACTGTGATATGCAGGATGCYTGCGCTTAGCTCTATTGAACTGGCCTAAATAGGGGAGAAAGCCTTTAATACCCGACAATAAGCCGTTTCATTCAGCACCGCGCGGGCCCAGACATACAGCGCTTTGCAGAAGTAGGTTTCACACGTTGACAGTTGAGATGACATGATGACTCACTCTGTTGGTGTATCACAACCACCAGGGCCGTTGGTTGGAGACGTGACGAGCATCTGGTTTTCAACACCACAATAACTTAGGCTACTATTAATCAAATGACTTTCTTAGAAGAACCAAGTATTACTTTAATAAATATTCTAAAACAAATTGAAGTATGGTTTTTGAGAATTTAGATAAATAATTGAATTGCTCATGAAAAAAAGGAAAATGTTAATTTACCATTGACTAACTATATTATAGAAACAAGAGGACATAGGTTATTATAACCTATCTGTCCTGAGCATCTCTCTCTCCCTCCCTCCCCACTAGCCATATATATTACCAAGCACAYCATGAGTAATACCCAGCTGGTCCCACTAGCCATATATATTACCAAGCACAGCATGAGTAATATCCAGCTGGTCCCACTAGCCATATATATTACCAAGCACAACATGAGTAATATCCAGCTGGTCCCACTAGCCATATATATTACCAAGCACAACATGAGTAATACCCAGCTGGTCCCACTAGCCATATATATTACCAAGCACAACATGAGTAATATCCAGCTGGTGCTGGTTCCACTAGCCATATATATTACCAAGCACAAGCATGAGTAAATCCAGCTGGTCCCACTAGCCATATATATTACCAAGCACAACCATGAGTAATATCCAGCTGGTCCCACTAGCCATATATATTACCAAAGCACAACATGAGTAATATCCAGCTGGTCCCACTAGCCATATATATTACCAAGCACAGCATGAGTAATATCCAGCTGGTCCCACTAGCCATTATAATTACCAAGCACAACATGAGTAATACCCACTGGTCCCACTAGCTATATATTACCAAGCACAGCATGAGTAATATCCAGCTGTCCTACTAGCATATTATATTACCCAGCACAGCAGCATGAGTGATATCCTGCTGTTCCCAGTAGTAGTAATACCCAGCTGGTCCCATAGAGTAAACCCAGCTTGTCCAGTAGTAATACTCAGCTGTTCCCGAGTAGTAACACTCAGCTGTTCCCAGTAGTAATACCCAGCTGTCCCGAAAGTTAGTAAATACTCAGCTGTTCCAGTAGTAGTAATACCCAGCTGTTCCCAGTAGTAGTAATACTCAGCTGGTCCCAGTAGTATATACTCAGCTGGTCCCAGCGTAGTAGTAATACCCAGCTGGTCCCCAGT
>NW_019944206.1:73840-84574 GCF_002910315.2 Salvelinus sp. IW2-2015 | reverse complement strand
CACAAGAAGGATTAGTAGTAATACCCAGCTGTTGCCCAGTAGTCGTAATAACAGCTGGTTTCCCAGTAGTAATAGCTTCAGGCTGTTCCCAGTAGTAAATACCCAGCTGTTCCCAGTAGTAGTAATACCCAGCTGGTCCCGTAGTTGATACTCAGCTGTTCCCAGTAGTAGTATACCAGCTTGTTCCCAGAGTAGTATACCCAGCTGTTCCAGTAGTAGTAATACCAGCTGGTCCCAGTAGTAGTAATATCCAGCTGGTCGCCAGTAGTAAATACCCAGCTGTTCCAAGTAGTAATACCCAGCTGTTTCCAGTAGTAGTTAATACCAGCTGTTCCCAGTAGTAGTAATACCAGCTGTTTCCAAGTGTAATACTCAGCTGTTCCCAGTAGTAATACCCAGTTGTTCCAGTAGTAGTATACGCCCGCTGTCCCAGTAGTAATACATCAGCTTTTCGCCAGTACGTAGTAATACCTCCAGCTGTTCCAGTAGTAGTCATACCAGCTGTTCCAAGTAGTAATACTCAGCTGGTCCCAGTAGGTAATAATACCCAGCTGTTCCAGTACGTAATACCTCAGCTGTTCCCAGTCAAGTGAATACCCAGCTGTTCCAGTAGTAGTAATACCTCAGCTGTTCCAAGTCGTAATACTCAGCTGTTCCCAGTAGTAAATACCCAGCTGTTCCAGTAGTAGTAATACAGCTGGTGCCCAGTAGTAACTTACTCAGCTGTTCGTAGTATTAATACCCCGCTGTTCCCAGTAGTAGTAATACCCACCGTTCCTAGTAAATACTCAGCTGGTCCCAGTAGTAATAATACCGTCAGCTGTTCCCAGTAGTAATACTCAAGCTGTTCCCAGGTAGTAATACCGCTGGTTCAAGTAGTAGTATACCCAGCTGTTCCCAGTTAGTAGTAATACCAGGCTGTGTCGCTAGTAAGTAAATACTCAGCCTGTTTTCAGTAGTAATACCCAGCTGTTCCCAGTAGTAGTAATACCCCGCTGTTCCCAGTAGTAGTAATACCAGCTGTTCCAGTAGTAATACCCAGCTGTTCCCAGTAGTAATCCCAGCTGTTTCCAGTAAAGTAATACCCGCTGTTCCCATAGTAATACCCAGCCTGGTCCGCGTAGTAAGTAATACCCCAGCTGTTCCCAGGTGTAATACCCAGCTGTTCCCAGTAGTAGTAATACCCAGCTGTTCCCAGTAGTAATACCCAGCTGTTCCCAGTAAGTAAGGTACCCAGCCTGGTCAGTAGTAAATACCACCAGCTGGTCCCGTAGTAATTTACTACAGTCTGGTCCCCGTAGTAATAATACCCAGTCTGTTTTCCCAGTAGTTTAGTATACCAGTCTGTTCCCAGTAGTTAATACTCGCTGGTCCCAGTAGTAATACCCAGCTGTTCCATTAGTAAGTAATACCAGCTGTTCCAGGTGTAGTAATACCCAGCTGTTTCCAGTAGTAGTAATACCGCAGCGTGTTCCAGTAGTAATACCCAGCTATTCCAGTAGTAAGTAAATTACCCAGCTGTTCCGCAGTAAGTAGTAATACCCCAGCTGGTCCCGTATGTAATCTCATGCTGTTCCAGTAGTAATACCCAACTGGTCCAATCAGTAGTAATACCCAGCTGGTCCTGTGTGAATACCCAGCCTGTTCCAGTAGTAATACCCATCGAGCTGGTCCGGCAGTAGTAAATACCGCAGCTGGTTGCCAGTAGTAAGTAATACCCATATGGTCCAGTAGTAAGTATATACCCAGCTGTTCCCAGTAGTATACACCAGCTGGTCCCTAGTAGTTAATACTCAGCTGGGTCCCATAGTAGTAATACCCAGGCTGGTCCAGTAGTAATACCCAGCTGGTTCCCAGTAGTAGTAATTACTCAGCTGGTCCCAGTTAGTATAATAGCCCAGCTTGTCCCAGTAGTAATACCCAGCTGGTCCCAAGTAGTAGTATATCACTGTCAGTCTAGTCAATCTACGTATCGTATCCCAGCTGTTCAGTTACATCTGCAAAGCTGTTTCCCAGTAATGTAATACCAGCTGTTCCCAGTAGTAATACCCAGCTGTTCCCAGTAGTACTACCATCTGTTCCAGTAGTAATACCTCAGCTGGTCCCAGTAGTAATACCCCCGCTGTTCCTCAAGTAGTAGTATACCCACTGTTCCCAGTGTAGTAATCACCCCAGTGGTGCCAGTAGTATAGCAGCCTGTTCCCAGTAGTAATCCAGCTGGATTCAGTAATATACCTCAGCTGGTTCCCGGTAAGTAGTAATACCCAAGCTGTTCCCAGTAGTAAGTAATACCCAGCTGTTCCAGTAGTAATAAACTGGTCCATAGTAGTGAATACCCAGCTGTTCCCAGTAGTAGTTAATACCCGCTGGTCCCAGTAGTATACTACCCCAGCTGTTCCAGTAGTAATATTTCTCAGCTGTTCCAGTAAGTAGTCATACCCACTGTTCCCAGTAGAGTAATACACAGCTGGTTCCCAGTAGTAATACTCAGCTGGGTCCCCAGTAAGTAGTAATTACCAGCTGGTCCCAGTAGTAATCACCGCAGCTGTTCAGAGTAGTAAATACCCCAGCTGTTGCCAGTAGTAGTAATACCCAGCTTGTTTCCAAGTAGTAATACTGCCGCTGTTCCCAGTAGTAAATACCAGCTGTCCGCAGTAGTAGTAATAACCTCAGTGGTCAGTAAGTAATACTCAAGCTGTTCCAGTAAGTAGTAATAACCAGCTGTTTCCCAGTAGTTAGTATCCCAGCTTGTTCCAGTAGAAAATACTCAGCTTGTCCCAAGTAGTATAATACCCAGCTGTTCCAGTAGTAATACTTTCGGCTGTTCCAGTAGTAATACAACAGCTGTTCCAGTATGTAGTACTACCCAGGCTTTTTCCAGTAAGTAGTATACCAGCTGGTCCCAGTAGTAATACTCAGACTGTTCCCGAGTAAGTAATACCCAGCTGTTCCAGTAGTAGTAATACCCAGCTGTTCCCAGTAGTAGTAATAACCCCAGCTGTTTCCCAGTAGTAATACCCAGCTGTTCCCAGTAAGTAATACCCAGCTGTTTCCCATAGTAATACCCCCAGCTGTTCCCAGTAGTAATTGACCCAGCTGGTTCCGAGTAGTCGTATACCCAGCTGTTCCCTAGTAGTAATACCAGCTGTTCCCAGTAGTGTATACCCAGCTGGTTCCGTAGTAATACCTCAGCTGTTCCCATAGTAGTACAGCTTTGTTCCAGTAGTAATACCGCAGCTGGTCCCGAGTAGTATTTGTGTGTTGTGTTGTTGAATACCCGCTGTTCCGCAGTAGTAGTTATCCCCAGCTGTTCCCAGTAGAATAACTCAGCTGTCCAGTAGTAATACCCGCTGTTCCCATTATAGTAATACCAGCTGTTGCCCAGTAGTAGTAATACCTCAGCTGTTCCCAGTCTATGTATACCCAGCTGTTCCCAGTAGTAATACCCAGCTTTCCCAGTTAGTATATACCCAGCTGTTCCCAGTATAGTATAAATACCCCGTCTGGTCCCACGTAGTATAGCTCAGCTGTTCAGTAGTAATACCTGCAACTGGTCCAGTAGTAGTATACCCCAGCTGGTCCAGTAGTAATACCCCGGGCTGTTTCAGTAGTAATACCAGCTGGTCCCAGTAGTAATACCCCAGCCTGGTTCCACGTCAGTAGTACCCCAGCCTGGTTCCCCAGTAGTAGTAACTACCCCAGCTGTTCCCAGTAGTAACACCCAGCTGGTCCCAGTCAGTAATACTCCACGCTGGTCCCAGTAGTAGTAATCCAGCTGTCCAGTAGTAACTACCAGCTGGTCCCAGTAGTCTTACTCAGCTGGTCCGCAGTAGTAGTAATACTTAGCTGGGTCCAGTAGTAGTAATACCCAGGCTTGGTCCCAGTAGTAACTACCCAGCTGGTCCCCAGTATGTAAGTAATACTCAGCTGGTCCCAGTAGTAAGTAATACTCAGCTGTTCCCCAGTGTAATACCCAGCTGTTCCAGTAGTAATACCCAAGCTGTCCAGTAGTAAATCCCAGCTGTTCCCAGTAGTAATACCCAGCTGGTCCCAGTAGTAATACAGCTGTTCTAGTAGAGTAATACCCAGCTTGTTTCCCAGTAGTAGGATACCGCAGCTGGTCCCAGTAGTAATACTCCAGCATTGTTCCAGTAGTAAATACCCAGGTGATTCCAGTAATAATACCCAGCTGGTTCCAGTAGTAGTAATACCCAGCTGTTCCCAGTTAGTAATACCAGCTGTTCCCAGTAGTAATACGCCAACTGGTCCCAGTCGTAGTAATACCAGCTGTTCCCAATGAATACCCAGCTTGTCCCAGTACTATACAGCGGTCCCAATTAGTAATACCCAGCTGGTACTCCAGTAGTAGTTAATACCCAGCTGCTCCAGTAGTAGTAATACCCAGCTGTTCCCAGTCGTAACACCCAGCTGGTCCCAGTCATATCTCAGCTGTCCCTAGTAGTGTAATACCCAGCTGGTCCCAGTAGTAATCCCAGCTGGTCCATATCCATTAGTAGTTATTACATGCATCTAGTAACCCAGTGTCCCAAGTAGTAATACCCAGGCCCTTTTGGTTCCCAGTATAGTTAATTACTTCAGCTGGTCCCAGTAGTAGTAATACGCAAGCTGTTCCCAGTATAGTAATACCCGTGTTCCAGTAGTAATACCCAGCTGTTGTATACCCAGTTGTAATAACCCAGCTGGTCCCAGTAGTAATACCCAGCTGTTCCCAGTAGTAATCCCAGCTGTCCCAGTAGTAATACCCAGCTGTCCAGGTAGTCAATCCCAGCTGTTCCCAGTAGTAGTAATACCCAGCTGTCCCAGTAGGTAATACTTCAGCTGTCCCAGTAGTATACTCAGCTGTTCCCAGTAGTAGTAAATACCAGCGTTCCCAGTAGTAGTTACCAGCTGTTCCAGTAGTAGTAATACCCCCAGCTGTTCCCAGTAGTAATACCAGCTGTTCAGTAGTTAATACCCAGCTGTTTCCCAGTAGTAATACCCAGCTGTTCCCAGTAGTAATACCTCAGCTGGGTTCCTCAGTAGTATGTATACCCCAGCTGTTCCCGAGTGTAATACCCAGCTGGTTCCCTGGTAGTAATTACCCCTGTTCCAGTAGTACATACCCAGCTGTTCCCAGTAGTAGTACCAGCTGGTAATACCAGTCAGTATACCCAGCTGGTCCCCATGTGAGTAATAACTCAGCTGGTCCCAGTAAGTTATAATACCTAGCTTTCCCAGTAAGATACCCAGCTGTTCCCATAGTATCACTCAGCTGGTCCCAGTAGTAATCACCCAGCTGTTCCCATTAGTAGTAATACCCAGCATGTTCCCCAGTTAGTAGTAATACCCAGCTGTTCCCGTAGTGTAATACCCAGCTGGTCCAGAGTAATACTCAGCTGTTCCCAGTAGTAATACCCAACTGGTCCCAGTAGTAGTAATACCCAGCTGTCCCAGTAGTAATACCCAGCTGTTCCACAGTAGTAATACCAGCTGGTCCAGTAGTAATACTCAGTGTCCCAGTAGTAGTAATACCCAGCTTGGTCCAGTAGTAATACCAGCTGGTCCCAGTAGTTAAGTAATCCTCAGCTGGTCCCAGTAGTAAGTAATACCCAGCTGGTCCCATAGTAACACCCAGCTGGTCCAGTAGTAGTAATATCAGCTGGTCCCAAGTAGTAGAATACCCAGCTGTTCCAGTAGTAATACTCAGCTGTTCCAAGTAGTAATACCCAGCTGTTCCCAGTAGTAATAACTCGCAGCTGTTCCCCAGTAGTAATACCCAGCTGTCCCAGTAGTAATAGCCACTAGCTGGTCCCAGTAAGTAATACCCATGCTGTTCCTAGTAGTGTAATCCCAGCTGTTCCCAGTAGTAGTAATACCCAGCTGGTCCCAGTAGTGAATACCCAGCTGTTCCAGTAGTAATACCCAGCTTGATTCCAGTAATAATCCCAGCTGGTCCCAGTAGTAGTATCCAGCTGTTCCCAGTAGTAGTAATACCAGCTGTTCCCAGTAGTAAATACCCACTGGTCCCAGTGTAGTAATACCCAGCTGTTCCGCAGTAGTAATACCCAGCTTGTTCCCAGTAGTAATACCCAGGCTGGTCCCATAGTAATCCCAGCTGGTCCCCAGTAGTAGTAATACCCAGCTGGTCCCAGTAGTAGTAATACCCAGCTGTCCCAGTAGTAACACCCCGCTGGTCCCAGTAGTAATACTCAGCTGGTCCCAGTAGTAGTAACCCAGTGGTCCCCAGTAGTAATACCCAGCTGGTCCCTAGTAGTAATACCAGCTGGTCCAGTAGAGTAATACCCGCTGGTCCGTAGTGAGTTAGTAAATACCCAGCTGGTCCCAGTATGTAATACCCAGCTGGTCCCAGTAGTTAGTAAATACTCAGCTGGTCCCAGTAGTAGTAATACCCAGCTGTTCCCAGTAGTATACCAGCTGTTCCCAGTAGTAATACCCAGCTGGTCAGTAGTAATACCCAGTGTTCCCAGTAGTAAATACCCAGCTGTTCACAGTAGTAATACCAGCTGTCCCAGTAGTAATACCCAGCTGTTCCAGTAGTAGTATACCCAGCTGTTCCCAGTAGTAGTAATACCCAGCTGTCCCAGTAGTAATACTCCAGCTCTGTTCCCAGTAGTACTACCAGCTGTTCCCAGTAGTAGTATACCAGCTGTTCCAGTAGTAGTAATACCCAGCTGTTCCCAGGTAGTAATACCCCGCCCAGTGTTCCCAGTAGTAATACCCAGCTGTTCCCAGTAGTAGTACCAGCTGTTCCATAGTAATACCCAGCTGGTCCCAGTAGTAGTAATACCCAGCTGTTCCCAGTAGTAATACCAGCGTTCCCAGTAGTAGTAAACCCAGCTGTTCCAGTAGTAATACCCAGCTGTTCCCAGTAGTAGTACCCAGCTGGTCCCAGTAGTAATAATACCCAGCTGGTCCCAGTAGTAATACTCAGCTGTCCAGTAGTAATAATACCGAGCTGTTCCCAGTAGTAGTATACCAGCTGTTCCCAGTCGTATCTCAGCTGTCCAGTAGTAATACCCAGCTGTTCCATTAGTAGTAATACCCCACTGTTCCCATAGTAGTTAGTATACCCAGCTGTCCCATGTAGTAAACCCAGCTGTTCCCATAGTAATACCAGCTATTCCCAGTAGTAGTAATACCAGCTGTTCCAGTATGTGTAATACCACAGCTGGTCCCAGTGTAATACTCAAGCTGTTCCCAGTAGTAATACCCAACTGTTCCCAGTAGTAGTAATACCCAGCTGGTCCCCAGTAGTAATACCCAGCTTCCCAGTAGTAATACCTAGCTGGTCCCGAGTAGTAATACCCAGCTGGTTCCAGTAGTAAGTAATACCCAGCTGGTCCCAGTAGTATAAGACCAGCTGTCTCCGAGTAGTAACACCCAGCTGCCGAGTGAACTCACTGGTCCCATAGTAGTAATACTCAGCTGGTCCAGTAGTACTATCAGCTGTCCAAGTAGTAGTATACCAGCGGTCCCAGTAGTAGTAATACTCCAGCTGGTCCCAGTAGTAAACCCAGCTGGTCCCAGTATAGTAATACTCAGCTGGTCCCAGTAGTAGTAACGTCCAGTATCCAGCTGTTCCCAGTAGTAACTACCCAGCTGTTTCGCCAGTAGTAATACCCAGCTGTTACCAGTAGTAATACCCAGCTGTTCCCAGGTAGTAATACCCAGCTGTTCCCAGTAGTAATACCCAGCTGTGTCCAGTAGTAATACCAAGCTGTTAGTAAGTATAATACCCGCTGTTCCCATAGTAGTATTACCCAGCTGTTCCCAGTAGTACTACCCAGCTGTCCCAGTATAATACCCTGTCCCGGGTATAATACCCAGCTGTTCCAGTAATAGAATACCAGCTTGTTCCCAGTAGTAGTAATACCCAGCTGTTCCCAGTAGTAATACCCACTGGTCCCAGTAGTATAATACCCAGCTGTTCCAGTATAGTATACCCAGCTTGTTCCAGTAGTAATACCCAGCTGGTCCCAGTAGTAAATACCCAGCTGGTCCCAGTAGTAGTACTACCCAGCTGGTCCCAGTGTAGTAATACCCAGCTGTCCCAGTAGTATAACCCCAGCTGGTCCCAGTAGTATAACGCTTCCCAGTAGTATATACCAGCTGGTCCAGTAGTACACCCACTCCAGTAGTGTATCCCAGTCCAGTAGTAGTACTCCCAGCTTGGGTTCCCAGTAGTATTAATACCCAGCTGGTCCAGTAGTAATACCCAGCTGGTCCCAGTAGTAGTAATACTCCAGCTGGTCCGCAGTAGTAGTAATACCCAGCTGTTCCGCAGTAGTAGAATACCCAGCTGGTCCCAGTAGTAGTAATACCCAGCTGTTCCCAGTAGTAATACTCAGCTGGTCCCAGTAGTATAATACCCAGCTGGTTCCCAGTAGTAATCCCCAGCTGATCCAGTGTAGTAATACTCTCGCCAGTAGTGTAATACCAGCTGGTTCCCAGTATGTACATACCCAGCTGTTCCCAGCTAGTAATACCCAGCTGGTCCCAGTCTAGTACTAGCTCTCCAGCTGTTCCCAGTAGTAGTATACCAGCTGTTCCAGTAGTAATACCCAGCTGTCCCGAGTAGTAATACCCAGCTGTTCCGCAGTAGTAGTAATACCCAGCTGTTCCCAGTAGTCAGTAATACCCAGCTGGTTCCCAGTAGTAATCCTTCAGCTGTTCCCAGTAGTAGTAATACCCAGCTGTTCCCAGTAGGTAGTCATACTCAGCTGTTTCCCAGTAGTAGTAATACCCAGCTGTTCCCAGTAGTAATATTCAGCTGTTCCCAGTAGTAGTACTACTCAGCTGTTCCCAGTAGTAGTAATACTCAGCTGTTCCCAGTAGTAATACTCAGCTGTTCCCAGTAGTAGTAATACTCAGCTGGTCCCGGTAGTAGTAATACTCAGCTGGTCCCAGTGGTAGTAATACCCAGCTGGTCCCAGTAGTAATACCCAGCTGGTCCCACTAGTCATATATATTACCAAGCACAACATCCTTCACCTTCAATGAAAGCTGAGAACGGGGACGATTGGCTGTCGATGGAGAGATCTGCCCAGATCTGAACAAAACCAAGAGCTGCTGCCCTCTTCAACACTATTAGCTATTACGTCGAACTGGGATGAGGGAGTCCTTATTCACTCAACGGAGAGAGAGAGAACAACTTTGATTTAACGTTTCAACTTCACGGTAGACACGCAGAGCAGAGCGCGCTGCAGGAGCACAGCGCTCTGTCGTTTTGTTGGCTATCGCCTCTTCTTTGTTTCTTTCTTTTAGTGAGTGTCGAGTTTTCCAGGTGATTATTAAACAAATGAACACTGGACGAATGTCAAGGTGATGCCACCTATTTTCACTCGTAAGAGGACCTGGGACACGCGCTCTGAGTGGGAGATTTTGACCAGCAAGTTCTTCTGACTGAAAGTGTCCACCACTATTCTCACTGGGAACATGGCTCTCTGTCCGCAGTTACTGCTGCTGCTCGGATGGAGCTATCTATTCGGTGGATATTGCGCGATGTTGAAAGATCATTTCACTGGTTTGAAAAGAAAAGGTGAATCTGGGCACTCCGGTGCCCCCCGGGCGGACAATGACCGCTCAGAGAAGAATGAGCAAGACCTGCTTTTACAGGATACTATGACGGAACACATGCAGATGCTTTACGACAAATACAACCGTGCAGGATTTCCTTTCAAGGATGGGAATACGGTCCGCAGCTTTAAAGCGCATTGGGGTAAATCTAATTAAATATGTATTTGTCACATGCCGAATTTAACGAATGTAGACTTAACAATGAAATGCTTGCTTAGAAACCTTTCACAACTATGTAGAGTTACATAAATGTAATTAAAAAAAWATATATATGAGCACAAGAGGAATAAAATAAACAAGAATCCAAAATGTGAGCCAAACTGGATGAATCAATGTTGTTTCCACGTCATTTCAACCCCCKAAAAAGTATATGTGAAGACGTTGAATCAACATGGGGAACTAATTGAATTTGCAAAAAGTAATCAACATTAGCGCATTTCAATTMTTTTTTACTTAGATCCAAGAGTGAAATTGTTAGCTGATTTCAAGTTCGTTTACAACTCAACCAAATGTAAAACATAACTAGACATTGAATTGATTGATGTCTGTGCCCTGTGGGATCAAACTATACAGGGAGAACCAGTACCAGATCAACGGGAAGAGGTATGAGGTAGATATGTACATGAAGGCAGGGTAAAGTGACTAGACATCAGGATAGATAATAGTAAGAGTAAACTAAAGAACAGAGTGCAGCAGCAAATGATGAGTGTGTGTGTGTGTGTGTGTTGTGTGTTGTGTGTGTGTGTGTGTGTGTGTGTGTGTGTGTGTGTGTGTAAATATATATATATATATATATATATTATATATATATATATATATGGTGGACAAAACATTATGAACACCTGCTCTTTCCATGACAGACTGCCCAGGTGAATCCAGGTAAAAGCTATAATCCTTTATTGATGTCACTTGTTAAATCCACTTCAATCAGTGTAGATGAAGGGGAGGAGACGGGTTAAGAAGGATTTTTAAGCCTTGAGACAATTGAGACATGGATTGTGTGTGTCATTCAGAGGGTGAATGGGCAAGAAGAAATATTTAAGGGCCTTTGAACGGGGTATGGTAGTAGGTGCCAGGAGCACCGGTTTGAGTCAAGGACTGCAACTCTGCTGGGATTTCATGCTCAACAGTTAACCT
>NW_019944206.1:62245-69943 GCF_002910315.2 Salvelinus sp. IW2-2015 | reverse complement strand
CAGCTGTTGCACCTGTGTTTAGTATCCCAGGACTAGAAAGCACAGACAAACAAGCGACAGGTGTGTGTGTGGGTGTTTGGTGTTTTGTGTTTTGTACCTAGAGGAAATGAACGGCTTGTTCACCTGTTGTTTAGTATCCCAGGGAAATGAACGGCTGTTCACCTGTTGTTTAGTATCCCAGGGAAATGAACGGCTGTTTCACCCTGTTGTTTAGTATCCCAGGGAAATGAACGGCTGTTTCACCTGTTGTTTAGTATCCCAGGGAAATGAACGGGCTGTTTCACCTGTTGTTTAGTATCCCAGGGAAATGAACGGCTGTTTCACCTGTTGTTTAGTATCCCAGGGAAATGAACGGCTGTTTCACCTGTTGTTTTAGTATCCCAGGGAAATGATCGGCTGTTTCACCTGTTGTTTAGTTTCCCAGGGAAATGATCGGCTGTTTCACCTGTTGTTAGTATCCCAGGGAAATGAACATCTGTTTCACCTGTTGTTTAGTATCCAGGGAAATGAACACTGTTTCACCTGTTGTTTAGTATCCAGGGAAATAAACATCTGTTTCACCTGTTGTTTAGTATCCCAGGGAAATGAACATCTGTTTCACCTGTTGTTTAGTATCCCAGGGAAATGAACAGCTGTTTCACCTGTTGTTAGTATCCAGGGAAATGAACGGCTGTTTCACCTGTTGTTTAGTATCCCAGGGAAATGAACGGCTGTTTCACCTGTTGTTTAGTATCCAGGAAATGAACGGCGTTTCACCTGTGTTTAGTATTCCCAGGGAAATGAACGGCTGTTTCACCTGTTGTTTAGTATCCCAGGGAAATTGAACGGCTGTTTCACCTGTTTAGTATCCCAGGGAAATGAACACTGTTTCACTGTGTTTAGTACCCAGGAAATGAACGGCTGTTTCACCTGTTGTTTAGTATCCCAGGGAATGAACAGCTGTTTCACCTGTTGTTTAGTATCCCAGGGAAATGAACGGCTGTTTCACCTTGTTTAGTATCCAGGGAAATAACGGCTGTTTCACCTGTTGTTTAGTATCCCAGGGAAATGAACGGCTGTTTCACCTGTTTAGTATCCCAGGGAAATGAAACATCTGTTTCACCTGTTGTTTAGTATCCCAGGAAATGAACATCTGTTTCACCTGTTGTTTAGTATCCAGGGAAATGAACTCTGTTTCACCTGTTGTTTAGTATCCCAGGAAATGATCGCTGTTTCACCTGTTTAGTATCCCAGGGAAATGAACGGCTGTTTACCTGTTGTTTAGTATCCCAGGGAAAATGAACGGCTGTTTCACCTGTTAGTTATCCCAGGGAAATGAACATCTGTTTCACCTGTTGTTTATATCCCAGGGAAATGAACCTGTTTCACCTGTTGTTAGTATCCCAGGGAAATGAACACTTGTTTCACCTGTTGTTTAGTATCCCAGGGAAATGACGGCTGTTTCACCTTGTTTAGTATCCCAGGGAAATGAACGGCTGTTCACCTGTTGTTTAGTATCCCAGGGAAATGAACGGCTGTTTCACCTGTTGTTTAGTATCCCAGGGAAATGAACGGCTGTTTCACCTTGTTTAGTATCCCAGGGAAATGAACGGCTGTTTCACCTGTTGTTTAGTATCCAGGGAATATGACGGCTTTTCACCTGTTGTTAGTATCCCAGGGAAATGAACCTGTTTCACCTGTTGTTTAGTATCCCAGGGAAATGAACGGCTGTTTCACCTGTTGTTTAGTATCCCAGGGAAATGAACGGCTGTTTCACCTGTTGTTTAGTATCCCAGGGAAATGAACGGCTGTTTCACCTGTTGTTTAGTATCCCAGGGAAATGAACGGCTGTTCACCTGTTGTTTAGTATCCCAGGGAAATGAACGGCTGTTTCACCTGTTGTTTAGTATCCCAGGGAATGGAACGGCTGTTTCACCTGTTGTTTAGTATCCCAGGGAAATGAACGGCTGTTTCACCTGTTGTTTAGTATCCCAGGGAAACCCTAACCCTAGGGAAATGGTTTGGACTAACAGGAGCCTTCAAGCCTGTTATACATTTTTGTTGTCTGTGTTTATGGGTGAGTAGCCAATGAATGCGACAGGTATTTTGTGTCTGTGTTTATGGGTGAGTAGCCAATGAAAGGACAGGTCATTTGTGTCTGTGGTTATGGGAGAGTATCCAATGAAAGGACAGGTCATTTGTGTCTGTGTTTAGGGTGAGTAGCCAATGAAAGGACAGGTCATTGGTGTCTGTGTTTATGGGTGAGTAGCCAATGAAAGGACAGGTCATTTGTGTCTGTGTTTATGGGTGAGTAGCCAATGAAAGGGCAGGTCATTTGTGTATGTGCTTATGGGAGAGTAGCCAATGAAAGGACAGGTCATTTGTGTCTGTGTTTATGGGTGAGTAGCCAATGAAAGGACAGGTCATTTGTGTCTGTGTATGTTACATCTGCATTTTCCTTAAACTTTATTCAACTTTCCAATGGAATGTCTGGTGTAAACTGGGCTGGTGTGGCCTATGTAACTCCTAAATATAAATGTTTTACATTCAAGAGGCCGTTATGCAGTTGTCACACTGGGATATAACGACTGATATGATAGAACTCCCTATTGCCATGTAGAAGTCAGGTTTCAGCACCCATACGTTAGAAAACAGTGCCTCCTGCTGGAATGTGTTGATAATGCAGGGGGATGGATAAGGTAGGCAATGATGTGTTCACTGCCGTCACTGCAGCTTACAGAAAACCCACACAGAACATTCCCTTCAGGTTCTCTTTTTGGTTATTAAAAACATTACTTTCCAACAACATTCTGTCAACCAACATTTGTTAACTGGGAACCAAATGACTAGCGATTAGTTGTGATTGCAAGATGTCCCTAGAAAATGCCCTATGAAGCTTTGAAACATTTGAATGATAGGGTTTGTGGACCTGGCTTAAATAGCCTCTAATAGCCTCTAAACATTTTTTTGTTCTGCTCCAGGTTTGAAACTAAATTGAACGATATGCACAGAGAWCCTATAATTCATGTAATTCTATGGACATGTGGACCTCTCTGACCTATACTCTCTATTCCAGGGGTGTTCAAATCTTACCCTACTACTGCTGGTTCTCTGTTCTACCTGATCATTAATTGTACCCACCTGGTGTCAGAGGTATAAATGATTTGAATTTGTGGGCTCTATACTAACTGCCCCGTCCTGTTCCTCTCCCAGGCACCATCAACAACAAGCAGCTCCAGATCTTCAACCTGACGTCTCTCACCAAGTCAGAGGCCGTCCTGTCGGCCACGCTCCACTACTACATAGGAGACCTCCAGAACAGCACCCAGCAGCCTGGCTGCAGCAGCACCACCAGGCCCAAGAGCTGTGGAGTCCCCTCCTCATTCCGCCATGGCCCCAGGAGACACAGCCACGTCCAGATGGATGTGTGGAGCTTTTCCTCAGTGGATAACCACACCAGGGCTTTGGGCCACTTTGTGATCAACGTGTCTACACTATACAGGGACTTCATCTCTTGGCAGTGGAAGGACGTCACCCGGGTGGTGAACCAAGCCAAGCATCATCGTGAGCTGCTGATCGGGATCGACGTGGCATCCCAGCCTGGAGCCAGGCCCTGGAAGAAGCTCCTCTCAGAACGCTCTCCTTACATCCTGGTCTACGCCAACGACTCGGCCATCTCCGAGCCCGAGAGTGTGGTGTCGACACTACAGAGGCATCAAACGACMACTACGGCTGGAGAAGGGGCTTTCGCCTCTGGCTTCAATAGACTGGGGCTGCACGCTCGGAATAACACCGCCGCGCAACAACAGGCGTCTCCTCACAGACGCCGGCGCTCGGCTAGCGTCCTCCTCCCGCTCCAGAACAACGAGTTACCGGGGCCGGAGTACCCGTATGAGACGACGGGCTGGGACGAGACCAGCCCCTACGAACCGCTGGAGAACAAGCCAGTCCCTCGGCCGAGGAAAAAGACGCGWGGTAAGAGCCAGAGGCACGGCGGTAAGATGCCCCTGCTGCAGTTTGACGAGCAGACGATAAAGAAGTCTCGTAAGAAGCAGTGGAACGAACCACGGAACTGTGCTCGTCGCACCTATCAAGGATATTCCACTTTTGCACTGTCAGAGAGATTAGGGATTACAATCTACTATCTAAATGAAGATGGACCTTTTCAGGGAAGGACTGCTGGACCTTCCTCCTACTGGAAGCCTGAAGCACCCTGGAAAATAAACAGCTGACTAGTCTCATCATCATCACCATCATCATCGCTATCACCACCATCATCATCATGGCTTTTTACTTGTTTGAATAGAATTAACCAGCCGCTGGAGAGGAGGACCTAGTCAGTTTGAGGTAGCACCTTAAAGAGGGAGGCCAAAACACCCAGAATGAAAGGCCTTCTGTGATTCCTGAGCTCCAAAGTATTGGGACAGTGACACATGTGTTGTTGTTTTGGCTCTGTACTCCAGCACTTTGAAATGATACAATGACTATGAGGTTAAAGGTCAGACTGTCAACATTCATTTCAGGGTATTTTCATCCATATCGGGTGAACCGTTTAGAAAGTACAGCACTTTCTGTACCTAGTCCCTCCCCATTTTAGAGGCACAAACGTATTGGTAAAAATTCACTTGTGTATTAAAGTAGTCCTTAATGAATCACGGTGAGTGAGAAAGTTAAGATGCAAGACATGCTAACCTCTCACCGTTACAATAACAGGGGAGGTTAGCATACCCCCAAGACATGCTAACCTCTCACCATTACAATAACAGGGGAGGTTAGCATACCCCCAAGACATGCTAACCTCTCACCATTACAAATACCAGGGGAGGTTAGCATACCCCCAAGACATGCTACCTCTCACCATTACAATACCAGGGGAGGTTAGCATACCCCAAGACATGCTAACCTCTCACCATTACAATAACAGGGGAGGTTAGCATACCCCCAAGACATGCTAACCTCTCACCATTACAATAACAGGGGAGGTTAGCATACCCCCAAGACATGCTAACCTCTCACCATTACAATAACAGGGGAGGTTGCATACCCCCAAGACATGCTAACCTCTCACCATTACAATACCAGGGGAGGTTAGCATACCCCAAAACATGCCAACCTCTCACCATTACAATAACAGGGGAGGTTAGCATACCCCAACATGCTAACCTCTCACCATTACAATAACAGGGGAGGTTAGCATACCCCCAGACATTTTTGTGAGGGGTATAATATTTGTGCGTCTGTAAGTTTCTCACTCATCATCCACATTAAAGTGTTATATTCTATATAAAAAATATTCTATTCTTATTTACAATTAAATTGACTCCAAATACAATACATTATTTACATTCATTTCTATTGGGCACAATAGAATCTGAAACACAACCAAAACAAACAGCAAATGTATCCAACAAGTGTGTAGAGTCACAAGCTTGATGTAGTCATTGCGTTCTAGGAATATAGAACCAAATCTTAACTTTTCCCCTAAAATGGGACTTGGTACAAAAAGGGCTGTATCATTTCAAATCTAAAGTGCTGGAGTACAATGCCAAAACAGTTCACTGTATCTGCCCCTGTTTTAATAACCACAGGAACCCAGTACTGCCCCTGTTTTAATAACCACAGGACCCCAGTACTGCCCCTGTTTTAATAACCACAGGAACCCAGTACTGCCCTGTTTTAATAACCACAGGACCCCAGTACTGCCCCTGTTTTAATAACCACAGGACCCCAGTACTGCCCCTGTTTTAATAACCACAGGACCCCAGTACTGCCCCTGTTTTAATAACCACAGGACCCCAGTACTGCCCCTGTTTTAATAACCACAGGAACCAGTACTGCCCTGTTTTAATAACCACAGGAACCCAGTACTGCCCCTGTTTTAATAACCACAGGAACCCAGTACTGCCCTTGTTTTAATACCACAGGAACCCAGTGCTGCCCCTGTTTTAATAACCACAGGACCCCAGTACTGCCCCTGTTTTAATAATCACAGGACCCCAGTACAGCCCCTGTTTTAATAATCACAGGACCCCAGTACAGCCCCTGTTTTAATAACCACAGGAACCCAGTACTGCCCTGTTTTAATAATCACAGGACCCCAGTACAGCCCCTGTTTTAATAATCACAGGACCCCAGTACAGCCTCATCACCCCAGTACAGCCTCAGTGGGACTCTTCTGGGTTGACTGAGTGGTCAGACAGACACATTCTATATCCTTCCTCCCCAGTTCTGATTTTTTTTTACCATTACCAGGAACCTCCTCCTCTCCCTCCACCTCTTCCTCGACCACCTCCTCCCCCTCCTCTCTTCCTCTACCACCTCCTCCTCCTCTCTTCCTCTACCACCTCCTCCTCTCTTCCACCTCTCCGTCCTCTTCCTCCTCCCCCTCTCCAACTCCTCCCACTCTCCCTCCCCCTCCTCCTTCCTCCTTCCTCCTCCTCCCTTCACCTCCTCCTCTTCACATCTACCTCTTCCTCCACCTCCTCTCGTCCTCCTCCTCCACCTCCCCCTCCAACTCCTCCTCCTCCTCCATTTTGTACTGCATGGCTATATGTTACAGTGTCTATGTCCTTACTATGACCTTGTTACTCACTATATATGAACATCATGTATACCTACGTATTGCCTTGGCTGCTATAGAGATATATTTTGATTCCAAAGCCAGATATTGTGATGTAGAGTGCATTACATACATATTTTTCCATTGTTCAGATAGTTTATCCATAAAGTATAATTGTACATATTGATAGAACTTCTAAGAATAATTCATATGCAAAACAAGTAAGCTATATTTCATACATTAAAGTGTGGGATAAAATGTGGTAAAAAAATTATAGTTATAGTTTACCTGAGAATATATTTTATTTAGTGTTGTAGTTGAATAGGCTGACTAGGTTGGGTGGTAGTGGGTTGTAGTTGAAGATAGGCTGACTAGGTTGGGTGGTAGTGTTGTTAGTTGAAATAGGCTGACTAGGTTGGGTGGTAGTGTTGTAGTTGAATAGGCTGACTAGGTTGGTGGTAGTGTTTGTAGTTGAATAGGCTGACATAGGTTGGGTGGTAGTGTTGTAGTTGGAATAGGCTCGGTGCTGCTTTCAACGCATACGGAGCGGGTGGGTGGTAGTAGTAGTAGTAGTAGTAGTATAGTAGTAGTAGTAGTAGGTAGTAGTAGTAGTAGTAGAGTAGTAGTAGTAGTAGTAGTAGTAGTAGTAGTAGTGTAGTAGTAGTAGTAGTAGTAGTAGTATCAGTAGTAGTAGTAGTAACAGTAACTAGTAGTAGTAGTAGTAGTAGTTAGTAGTAAGTAGTAGTAAGTAGTAGTAGTAGTAGTAACAGTATAGTAGTAGTAGTAGTAGTAGTCGTGGTAGTAGTAGTAGTAGTAGTAGTAGTAGTAGTAGTAAGTAGTAGTAGTAGTAGTAGTAGGTAGTAGTAGTATAGACCGGCCAGTTTATTAGGTACACCCATCGTAGTACCAAGGCCAGTTTATTAGGTACACCCATCTATTACCAGGCCAGTTTATTAGGTACACCCATCTAGTACCAGGCCAGTATATTAGGTACACCCATCTAGTACCAGGCCAGTATATTAGGTAGACCCATCTAGTGAGCAGGCCAGTTAATTAGGTACACCCATCTAGTACCAGGCCAGTTTATTAGGTACACCCATCTAGTACCAGGCCAGTATATTAGGTACACCCATCTAGTACCAGGCAGTTTATTAGGTAAC
>NW_019944206.1:53668-62220 GCF_002910315.2 Salvelinus sp. IW2-2015 | reverse complement strand
CTTACCTGAAGGTGGACTTCGCAGACATTGGCTGGAGCGAGTGGATTATATCTCCCAAGTCTTTTGATGCCTACTATGCTCAGGGTCATGCCAGTTCCCCATGCCTAAGGTATGTCTCAATGCTTCATGTAATTAATAATGTGCCAGTATGTGTTTCCCAGACAGGGTCCCCAACCTCATCCTGGAGAGCTGCAGGTTGAGCAGGCTTTTTGTTCCGGCAGGCTTTTGTTCGGCAGGCTTTTGTTCCGGCAGGCTTTTGTTCCGCAGGCTTTTGTTCCGGCAGGCTTTTGTTCCAGTAGGCTTTTGTTCCAGTAGGCTTTTGTTCCGCAGGCTTTTGTTTTCGGTAGGCTTTTGTTCCGGCAGGCTTTTGTTCCAGGCAGGCTTTTGTTCCGGCAGGCTTTTGTTCCAAGTTCTTGATGAGCGGAATCAGGTGTAACAAAGTGCTGCACACTGTAGCTCTCCAGAGCCTGGCTTGGCAGGCTCATATAACAGCTACTCACAGACTCTGTTTGTCAACTTCAGTGGCCCTTCAGCACCACCGTGTGGCAGAATGTAGAACTGCTGTTGTCAACCATTGTTTCCCATTGTTTCACTCACATGATCCCAAATTTACATCAAGATATCCGGTGACCCCAATTTGGAGATTAATGTAGTTTATTGGTGTATATTGAACAACAGGGGATGTGAAATGTCATATATTATGATAGCAGTCTGTGTTGATAACAATGAGCACAACTGTGTTCACATGATGTTTTGAAGTACTTTTCTTTCAACAACCTGTCACTGAGTCGAGAATGGTGACATCACGCCGGCTCTTTCAGAACATCGTCCAGTTAGTTACTCCAGTCAGATAGAACATTGTCTGGTTAGTTACTCCAGTCGATAGAACATTGTCTGGTTAGTTACTCCAGTCAGATAGAACATTGTCTGGTTAGTTACTCCAGTCAGATAGAACATGTCGGTTAGTTACTCCAGTCTGATAGAACATTGTCTGGTTAGTTACTCCAGTCTGATAGAACATTGTCTGGTTAGTTACTCCAGTCAGATAGAACATTGTCTGGTTAGTTACTCCAGTCTGATAGAACATTGTCTGGTTAGTTACTCCAGTCACGATAGACATTGTCTGGTTAGTTACTCCAGTCAGATAGAACATTGTCTGGTTAGTTACTCCAGTCTGATAGAACATTGTCTGGTTAGTTACTCCAGTCAGATAGAACATTGTCTGGTTAGTTACTCCAGTCAGATAAGAACATTGTCTGGTTAGTTACTCCAGTCTGATAGAACATTGTCTGGTTAGTTACTCCAGTCAGATAGAACATTGTCCGGTTAGTTACTCCAGTCAGATAGAACATTGTCCGGTTAGTTACTCCAGTCAGATAGAACATTGTCCGGTTAGTTACTCCAGTCTGATAGAACATTGTCCGGTAGTTACTCCAGTCTGATGGAACATTGTCCGGTTAGTTACTCCTGTCTGATAGAACATTGTCCGGTTAGTTACTCCAGTCAGATAGACATTGTTCCGGTTAGTTACTCCAGTCTGATAGAACATTGTTGGTTAGTTACTCCAGTCTGATAGAACATTGTCTGGTTAGTTACTCCAGTCTGATAGAACATTGTCTGGTTATTATCCCAGTCTGATAGAACATTGTCTGGTTAGTTACTCCAGTCGTCGATAGAACATTGTCCGGTTAGTTACTCCAGTCAGATAGAACATTGTCCGGTTAGTTACTCCAGTCTGATAGAACATGTGTGGTTAGTTACTCCAGTCAGATAGACATTGTCTGGTTAGTTAATCCAGTCAGATAGACATTGTCTGGTTAGTTACTCCAGTCAGATAGAACATGTCTGGTTAGTTACTCCAGTCTGATAGAAATTCTCCGGTTAGTTACTCCATAGATAGAACTTGTCGGTTAGTTACTCCAGTCAGATAGAACATTGTCGGTTAGTTACTCCAGTCTGATAGAACATTGTCTGGTTAGTACTCCAGTCAGATAGAACATTGTCGGTTAGTTACTCCAGTCAGATAGAACATTGTCTGGTTAGTTACTCCAGTCTGATAGAACATTGTCTGGTTAGTTACTCCAGTTGATAGAACATTGTCTGGTTAGTTACTCCAGTCAGATAGAACATTGTCTGGTTAGTTACTCCAGTCTGATAGAACATTGTCTGGTTAGTTACTCCAGTCAGATAGAACATTGTCTGGTTAGTTACTCCAGTCAGATAGAACATTGTCTGGTTAGTTACTCCAGTCTGATAGAACATTGTCTGGTTAGTTACTCCAGTCAGATAGAACATTGTCTGGTTAGTTACTCCAGTCAGATAGAACATTGTTCTGTTAGTTACTCCAGTCTGATAGAACATTGTCTGGTTATTACTCCAGTCAGATAGAACATTGTCCGGTTAGTTACTCCAGTCAGAAGAACATTGTCCGGTTAGTTACTCCAGTCAGATAGAACATTCTCCGGTTAGACTCCAGTCTGATAGAACATTGTCCGGTTAGTTACTCCAGTCTGAGACATTGCCGGTTAGTTACTCCGTCTGATAAACATTGTCCGGTTAGTTACTCCAGTCAGATAGAACATTGTCCGGTTAGTTACTCCAGTCTGATAGAACATTGTCGGTTAGTTACTCCAGTCTGATAGAACATTGTCGGTTAGTTACTCCAGCTGATAAACATTGTTGGTTAGACTCCAGTCTGATAGAACATTGTCTGGTTAGTTACTCCATCTGTCTGGTAGAACATTGTCCGGTTAGTTACTCCAGTCAGATAGAACATTGTCCGGTTAGTTACTCCAGTCTGATAGAACATTGTTGGTTAGTTACTCCAGTCAGATAGACATTGTCTGGTTAGTTATCCAGTCAGATAGATCATTGTCTGGTTAGTTACTCCAGTCAGATAGAACATTGTCTGGTTAGTTACTCCAGTCTGATAGAAAATTTCCGGTTAGTTACTCCAGTCAGATAGAACATTGTCTGTTAGTTACTCCAGTCAGATAGAACATTGTCTGGTTAGTTACTCCAGTTTGATAGAACATTGTCTGGTTAGTTACTCCAGTCAGATAGAACATTGTCGGTAGTTTACTCCAGTCAGATAGAACATTGTCTGGTTAGTTACTCCAGTCAGATAGAACATTTCTCCGGTTAGTTACTCCAGTCAGATAGAACATTGTCCGGTTAGTTACTCCAGTCTGATAACATTGTGTGGTTAGTTACTCCAGTCAGATAGAACATTGTCCGGTTAGTTACTCCAGTCAGATAGAACATTCTCCGGTTAGTTACTCCAGTCAGATAGAACATTCTCCGGTTAGTTACTCAGTCGATAGAAATTGTCGGTTAGTTACTCCAGTCAGATAGAACATTGTCTGGTTAGTTACTCCAGTCAGATATAAACATTCTCGGTTAGTTACTCCAGTCTGATAGAACATTGTCTGGTTAGTTACTCCAGTCAGATAGAACATTGTCTGGTTAGTTACTCCAGTCAGATAGATATTTGTCTGGTTAGTACTCCAGTCTGATAGAACATTGTCCGGTTAGTTACTCCAGTCTGATAGAACATTGTCCGGTTAGTTACTCCAGTCTGATAGAACATTGTCCGGTTAGTTACTCCAGTCAGATAGAACATTGTCTGGTTAGTTACTCCAGTCAGATAGAACATTGTCTGGTTAGTTACTCCAGTCTGATAGAACATTGTCTGGTTAGTTACTCCAGTCAGATAGAACATTGTCTGGTTAGTTATCCAGTCTGATAGAACATTGTCTGGTTAGTTACTCCAGTCTGATAGAACATTGTCTGGTTAGTTACTCCAGTCAGATAGAACATTGTCTGGTTAGTTACTCCAGTCAGAACATTGTCCGGTTAGTTACTCCAGTCTGATAGAACATTGTCCGGTTAGTTACTCCAGTCTGATGAACATTGTCTGGTTAGTTACTCCAGTCTGATGAACATTGTCGGTTAGTTACTCCAGTCAGAAGAACATTGTCCGGTTAGTTACTCCAGTCTGATAGAACAATGTCCCGGTTAGTTACTCCAGTCAGATAGACATTGTCGGTTAGTTACTCCAGTCTGATAGAACATTGTCTGGTTAGTTAGTATAGAATGTTGTCTTTAACCTCTTTAACCTCCTTCTCTTCTGTCCTGTAGTCTCTGAAGCCTAGTAACCACGCCACCATCCAGAGCATTGTGAGAGCGGTAGGGGTGGTGTCTGGTATCCCTGAGCCCTGCTGTGTCCCAGACAAGATGTCTTCCCTCTCCATCCTCTTCTTCGACGAGGACAAGAACGTGTGCTCAAAGTCTACCCAAACATGACTGTGGACTCCTGCGCCTGCAGATAGGGACAATTACCACACACACACATAGAACAATCTCTCTGCAACATCGCCACCTATCAAGGATATTCCACTTTGCACTGTCAGAGAGATTAGGGATTACAATCTACTATCTAAATGAAGATGGACCTTTTCAGGGAAGGACTGCTGGACCTTCCTCCTACTGGAAGCCTGAAGCACCCTGGAAAATAAACAGCTGACTAGTCTCATCATCATCACCATCATCATCGCTATCACCACCATCATCATCATGGCTTTTTACTTGTTTGAATAGAATTAACCAGCCGCTGGAGAGGAGGACCTAGTGCAGTTTGAGTAGCACCTTAAAGAGGGAGGCCAAAACACCCAGAATGAAAGGCCTTCTGTGATTCCTGAGCTCCAAAAGTATTGGGACAGTGACACATGTGTTTTGTTTTGGCTCTGTACTCCAGCACTTTGAAATGATACAATGACTATGAGGTAAAGGTCAGACTGTCAACATTCATTTCAGGGTATTTTCATCCATTCGGGTGAACCGTTTAGAAAGTACAGCACTTTCTGTACCTAGTCCCTCCCCATTTTAGAGGACCAAACGTATTGGTACAAATTCACTTGTGTATTAAAGTAGTCCTTAATGAATCACGGTGAGTGAGAAAGTTACAGATGCAAGACATGCTAACCTCTCACCGTTACAAAACAGGGGAGGTTAGCATACCCCCAAGACATGCTAACCTCTCACCATTACAATAACAGGGGAGGTTAGCATACCCCCAAGACATGCTAACCTCTCACCATTACAATACCAGGGGAGGTTAGCATACCCCCAAGACATGCAACCTCTCACCATTACAATACCAGGGGAGGTTAGCATACCCCCAAGACATGCTAACCTCTCACCATTACAATAACAGGGGAGGTTAGCATACCCCCAAGACATGCTAACCTCTCACCATTACAATAACAGGGGAGGTTAGCATACCCCCAAGACATGCTAACCTCTCACCATTACAATAACAGGGGAGGTTAGCATACCCCCAAGACATGCTAACCTCTCACCATTACAATACCAGGGGAGGTTAGCATACCCCCAAAACATGCCAACCTCTCACCATTACAATAACAGGGGAGGTTAGCATACCCCAAGACATGCTAACCTCTCACCATTACAATAACAGGGAGGTTAGCATACCCCCAAGACATTTTTGTGAGGGGTATAATATTTGTGCGTCTGTAAGTTTCTCACTCATCATCCACATTAAAGTGTTATATTCTATATATAAAAATATTCTATTCTTATTTACAATTAAATTGACTCCAAATACAATACATTATTTACCATTCATTTCTATTGGGCACAATAGAATCTGAAACACAACCAAAACAAACAGCAAATGTATCCAACAAGTGTGTAGAGTCACAAGCTTGATGTAGTCATTGCGTTCTAGGAATATAGAACCAAATACTTAACTTTTCCCCTAAAATGGGGAACTTGGTACAAAAAGGGCTGTATCATTTCAAATCTAAAGTGCTGGAGTACAATGCCAAAACAGTTCACTGTATCTGCCCTGTTTTAATAACCACAGAACCCAGTACTGCCCCTGTTTTAATAACCACAGGACCCCAGTACTGCCCCTGTTTTAATAACCACAGGAACCCAGTACTGCCCTGTTTTAATAACCACAGGACCCCAGTACTGCCCCTGTTTTTAATAACCACAGGACCCCAGTACTGCCCTGTTTAAAACCACAGGACCCCAGTACTGCCCCTGTTTTAATAACCACAGGACCCAGTACTGCCCCTGTTTTAATAAACCACAGGAACCCAGTACTGCCCCTGTTTTAATAACCACAGGAACCCAGTACTGCCCCTGTTTTAATAACCACAGGAACCCAGTACTGCCCTGTGTTTAATACCACAGGAACCCAGTCTGCCCCGTTTAATAACCACAGGACCCCAGTACTGCCCCTGTTTTAATAATCACAGGACCCCAGTACAGCCCCTGTTTTAATAATCACAGGACCCCAGTACAGCCCCTGTTTTAATAACCACAGGAACCCAGTACTGCCCCTGTTTTAATAATCACAGGACCCCAGTACAGCCCCTGTTTTATAATCACAGGACCCCAGTACAGCCTCATCACCCCAGTACAGCCTCAGTGGGACTCTTCTGGTTGACTGAAGTGGTCAGACAGACACATTCTATATCCTTCCTCCCCAGTTCTGATTTTTTTTTACCATTACAAGGAACCTCCTCCTCTCCCTCCACCTCTTCCTCGACCACCTCCTCCCCCTCCTCTCTTCCTCTACCACCTCCTCCTCCTCTCTTCCTCTACCACCTCCTCCTCTCTTCCACCTCTCGTCCTCTTCCTCTCCCCCCTCTCCAACTCCTCCACCTCTCCCTCCCCCTCCTCCTTCCTCCTCCTCCTCCTCCCCTTCACCTCCTCCTCTTCACATCTACCTCACACCCATCTAGTAGCAGGCCAGTTAATTAGGTACACCCATCTAGTACCAGGCCAGTATATTAGGTACACCCATCTAGTACCAGGCCAGTTAATTAGGTACACCCATCTAGTACCAGCCCAGTATATTAGGTACACCCATCTAGTAGCAGGCCAGTTAATTAGGTACACGTGAAGGAGGAGGACGGCCATTTATGAGATACTGAATCACCACGCTCAGTGGTTTAGGTCACTCGTTTTTCTCATTCTAACGTTCAATGGAACAGTAACTGAATGCCTTGAAGCCTGTCTGCTTTATATAGCAAGCCAGGGCCACATGACTCACTGTCTGTAGGAGCGATCCATTTGGTGAACGTGGTTGTGTACCTAATAAAGTGGCCGATGAGTGTAGTTTAGAATAACATAGCCATATCGAGTAACAACATGTTATCTACAACTGGCTTGATCTGAGAGCAGGATGACATCATTATTCAAACCCGGAGTTCATTTACCCACATGGCCTGACAGGCAAATCACCAGCACATATCGTCTCGTCATTGGCTACCAAGCCCCGGCTACCAATCTCACTAGACATTGGTATTGTCTCTAAATGCATGTGCAGTATACATCACTGAGAGGCTCGAAAGGCATGACTGGATACCATCACTGGTGGATCGCCATGTCTTTCTAGTCTTTACTTTGCTATGGATTCAACTATTTCCTACATAATGAAGTCAGTCAACCAAATATTTATTTACAGCAGGTAGAATACAATGTAGAGGCAAACGCTAGATTTATTTTAATATAGATTTGTACAGTGTTTTTGTATATAATGCACTATATGTCAATGATATTCTAATGCTGTCTCTTGGAGAAGGGACCACACTCTCGTTGAATTCAGCTCCTGATCAACTGAAATGGAATTCAGAATCACCGTTTGAAAAGGCTTCTTCGTGAACAATCTAGAACATTCTACGGAATTATAGAATCACAGAACAACTGAAGGGACGGAATCAGCTGACGTGGACTAACCTGAGCTGACCTGTCTCCAACTAGCAAACATAGATTTACTTTTATAAAAACTGGGTATTTTTTTATAAGAGAACAGAGAGAGTTTTCAATTAGTGAWTTTTTTTGTTGTTGTTGATAATAATCATGGTTGCTAATAAAAATTTACATCCTGATAGTATTGCAATTTATATCCAGTAAACAGTAATTGTTTTGTATACACATTGTTTTTGTTTATATGTAAACTATTGTGAAGTGTTTGTCTGTCATCCTCCAGTATTTTCTTTTTCACATTGTTCCATTTGAGGGATGTATGCATCTGAATGGAGTGCTTCCTTACAGGTCATAAGGTACAGGTATATCAGCAGTTTGATAGACTAGTGTCCTGTCCAGGGGGTGTCCTGTACATCAATCTGTCTCACTACAGAAACAGGATTCCAAACTCCATCTAAGTATCTTATGAAGAAGCAAACCCACATATCACCTAATGATATGCAAATCTATGGCCTGATGGAGCTCATTGAGCTGGGCCTCTGTCGAGCTGGGACTTGTGTTGTTAGGTCAGTGTGTTGTGTGGCTGGTTGGTGGTGTTGTGTGTGTTGTGTGGTGTTGTGTGTTGTTGTGTGAACCAGGTTTCCTCGGATGATTGCTGTCCTTACATCCCCAGTGTCTGGTGTAAAGCAGACTGGACCAGGTTTCCTCTAGATGTTGCCTGTCCTTCATCTCCCAGTGCTGGTGAAAGCAGACGGACCAGGTTTTCCTCTAGGATGTGCCTGGCTTCACCTCCCAGTGCTGTGTAACGC
>NW_019944206.1:46735-49766 GCF_002910315.2 Salvelinus sp. IW2-2015 | reverse complement strand
ACAGGAGATACTGTAGACTAGTGTCCTGTCCAGGGGGTGGACTAGTGTCCTGTCCAGGGGGTGGACTAGTGTCCTGTCCAGGGGGTGGACTAGTGTCCTGTCCAGGGGTGTCCTGTACATCAATCTGTCTCACTACAGAAACAGGAGATACTGTAGACTAGTCCTGTCCGGGGGTGGACTAGTGTCCTGTCCAGGGGGTGGACTAGTGTCCTGTCCAGGGGGTGGACTACCTGTCCAGGGGGTGGACTAGTGTCCTGTCCAGGGGGTGGACTAGTGTCCTGTCCACGGGGGTGGATAGTGGTCCTGTCCAGGGGGTGGACTAGTGTCCTGTCCAGGGGGTGGTGACTAGGGTCCTGTCCAGGGGGTGGACTAGTGTCCTGTCCAGGGGTGGACTAGTGTCCTGTCAGGGGTGGACTAGTGTCCTGTCCAGGGGGTGGACTAGTGTCCTGTCCAGGGGGTGGACTAGTGTCCTGTCCGGGTGATGACTAGTGTCCTGTCCAGGGGGACTAGTGTCCTGTCCAGGGGTGGACTAGTGTCCTGTCCAGGGGGTGGACTAGTGTCCTGTCCAGGGGGTGGACTAGTGTCCTGTCCAGGGGTGGACTAGTGTCCTGTCCAGGGGGTGGACTAGTGTCCTGTCCAGGGGTGGACTGGTCCTGTCCAGGGGTGGACTAGTGTCCTGTCCAGGGGGTGGACTAGTGTCCTTCAGGGTGGTGTCCTGTCCAGGGGGTGACTATGTCCTGTCCGGGTGATGGACTAGTGTCCTGTCCAGGGGGTGGACTAGTGTCCTGTCCAGGGGTGGACTAGTGTCCTGTCCAGGGGGTGGACTAGGGTCCTGTCCGGTGGACTAGTGTCCTGTCCAGGGGGTGAACTAGCGTCCTGTCCAGGGAGTGAATACGATTCAATGCGATACAACACGATTCAAATGCCATTCAACACGATTCAATGCCATACAACACGATTCAATGCGATACAACACAATTCAATGCACTAATATTTATGGAATTAAACACATTAATTTTCCTTTTATATTCACATCTATTGCTGATGGAGCTCATGAGCTGGGCCTCTGAGCTGGATCTGTGTGTGTGTGTTTGTGTGTGTGTGTGTGTGTGTGTGTGTGTGTGTGTGTGTTGTGTTGTGTGTGTGTGTGTGTGTGAACCAGGTTTCCTCTAGGATGTTGCCTGTCCTTCATCTCCCAGTGTCTGGTGTAAAGCAGACTGGACCAGGTTTTCCTCTAGGATGTGCCTGTCCTTCATCTCCCAGTGTCTGGTGGAAAGCAGACTGGACCAGGTTTCCTCTAGGATGTGGCCTGGGCTTCACCTCCCAGTGTCTGGTGTAAAGCAGACTGAAACAGGTTTTCCTCTAGGATGTTGCCCTGTGCTTTACTCCTTTCCATTTCTTATTTATCCTGAAAAACTCTCCAGTCCTAATGACTGCAAGAATACCCATAATATGATGCAGCCACTACCATGCTTGAAAATATGAAGACTGGTAATCAGGGATGTGTTGTGTTGGATTTGCCCCAAACATGACGCTTGGTTTCAGGATATAAAGTGCATTCCTTTGCCACATTTTTTGCAGTATTACGTTAGTGCCTTGTTGCAAACAGGATGCATGTTTAAAATATTTGTATTCTGTACAGACTTCCTTCTTTTCACTCTGTCATTTAGGTTAGTATTGTGGAGGAACTACAATGTTGTTGATCCATCCTCAGTTTTCTCCTACCACAGCCATTAAACTCTGTAACTGTTTTAAAGTCCCCATTGCCTCATGGTGAAATCCCTGAGCGGTTTCCAAAAAGATCATAAAGGACAATAACCACCCGAGCCACTGCGCTGTTCACCCCGCTACATTCAGAAGGCGAGGCCAGTACAGGTGCATCAAAGCAGGGACCGAGAGACTGAAAAACAGCTTCTATCTCAAGGCCATCAGACTGTTAAACAGCCATCACTAGCACAGAGAGGCTGCTGCCTACCTACAGACTTGAAATCATCGGCCACTTTAGTAAATGGATCACTAGTCACTTTAAAGCAGACTGAACCAGGTTTTCCTCTAGGATGTTGCCCTGTGCTTTACTCCTTTCCATTTCTTATTTATCCTGAAAAACTCTCCAGTCCTTAATGACTGCAAGAATACCCATAATATGATGCAGCCACTACCATGCTTGAAAATATGAAGACTGGTAATCAGGGATGTGTTGTGTTGGATTTGCCCCAAACATGACGCTTGTATTCAGGATATAAAGTGCATTCCTTTGCCACATTTTTTGCAGTATTACGTTAGTGCCTTGTTGCAAACAGGATGCATGTTTTAAAATATTTGTATTCTGTACAGACTTCCTTCTTTTCACTCTGTCATTTAGGTTAGTATTGTGGAGGAACTACAATGTTGTTGATCCATCCTCAGTTTTCTCCTARCACAGCCATTAAACTCTGTAACTGTTTTAAAGTCCCCATTGGCCTCATGGTGAAATCCCTGAGCGGTTTCCAAAAAGATCATAAAGGACAATAACCACCCGAGCCACTGCCTGTTCACCCCGCTATCATCCAGAAGGCGAGGCCAGTACAGGTGCATCAAAGCAGGGACCGAGAGACTGAAAAACAGCTTCTATCTCAAGGCCATCAGACTGTTAAACAGCCATCACTAGCACAGAGAGGCTGCTGCCTACATACAGACTTGAAATCATCGGCCACTTTAGTAAATGGATCACTAGTCACTTTAATAATGTCACTTTAATAATGTTTACATATTTTGCATTACTATCTCATATGTATAMACTGTATTSTATTATACTGCATTTTAGTCTCTGCCGCTCTGGRATTGTTCGTCCATATATTTATATATTCTTAATTCATCATTCCTTTACTTAGATGTGTGTGTATTGGGTATATTTTGTGTAATTTGTTAGATATTACTGCACTGTCGGAGCTAGAAACACAAGCATTTCACTACACCCACAATAACATCTGCTAAACATGTGTATGTGACCAATAATTCTGTGTGGTGAGAGGTGTTCCAGTCTCCCTACATA
>NW_019944206.1:44404-46029 GCF_002910315.2 Salvelinus sp. IW2-2015 | reverse complement strand
GTGGTGAGAGGTGTTCCAGTCTCCCTACATGATTCTGAGTGATGAGAGGTGTTCCAGTCTCCCTACATGATTCTGAGTGATGAGAGGATGTTTCAGACATAATTATGCATATGTAGCTGTATTTGCTGCTCAGCCATGGAAACCCATTTCATGAAGCTCCCGATGAACAGTTCTTGTGCTGACGTTACTTCCAGAGGCAGTTTGGAACTCGGTAGTGAGTGTTGCAACCGAGCACAGAATATTTTTTACGCGCTACACGCTTCAGCGGTCCCGTTCTGTGAGCTTGTGTGGCCTACCACTTCGCGGCTGAACCGTTGTTGCTCCTAGATGTTTCCACTTCACAATAACAGCACTTACAGTTGACCGGGGRAGCTCTAGCAYGGCAGAAATTTGACGAACTGACTTGTTGGAAAGGTGGCYTCCTATGACGGTGCRACGTTGAAAGTCACTGAGCTCTTCAGTAKGGSCKWRTRWKWYSRKAWMMTTMMRRWWMGYYYWTMSKWMGSRTMTGTGCTRGATTTTATCAACCTGTCAGCAACAGATGTGGCTGAAATAGCCGAATCCACTAATTTGAAGGGGTGTTGAGTCATGGAAAGATTTCGTACATTTCTGTAAGATTTTAGCAGGTGACTTACCCTAGTTCCTGTTGATGCTGCAGATGTTGATGGAATCCCACTCCAAATAGAACACATATAGTCACGTTTGCCTCTGCGGTAGATAGTTAGCTAGTTATTAATTGAATGATGAATTAGTTAGCTAGCTAACATAACCTAACAAAGCTAATGTTATCTTACAAATCTCATKATCAGATAGCAGCTGGCTACTTACATTGATGTGCTTTGGAATGTCTAGCTAGCGTATTATGAAAGCTAGCTGGCTAACGTTTGATTTAGATAAACAAATGTAGTTRGCTGGTTACCTAGGTAATGTTAGGTACCTTACCTCAGCAATCTAGAAGAAAAAGAAAGACACACCTATWTAGGCGAGGMGSTGYCTAGCGGKGTAGAAAACTTGAAAATAAAGGAGATCCGCACACTCTAGGAGCTCAGATGCAAAAATGTAATTKCTGCTGTCTTCATCAGGGTATAATCACAAACACTGCGGGATGACTCGTTTATATAGTGTCAAAAGACACACAGGTGTCTGTAATCACGGCCAAGAGTGGCCTAATATCATTGGTTAATTCTCAAATACCATATACAGTATGCTTACTTAATTTATTATGTTCTTCTTATTCTTATATCTTGTGTGTTTTTGTTCTACCTTGTTATTTTTAGTATTACATTGTTATGGATTATGCAGGCTCTAACCCCAACAAGGCAGTAAAGGCATTTCACTGTACTTGTGCGTGATGGGAGATTAAAAACCTGAAACTAATGACAGAAAGAATGAAGTGTGTTTTGTGGAACGCCCAAAGAGGCTGATTCTGTGATTTAATCCATTTTGCGCTGACTTTCACTAGTAAGGATACGCACAGAATAAGCTAAATACGTGAAACGCCTGAAACAAGATCCCTTACCACTGAGATATAATAAGAACTGCAGACTGCGTCCAAGATGTCCCACTGTGGTTTTCAAGGTAATCTACTCCTGTTCCCATACGCCGATTCATGGACTGTCCTGTTC
>NW_019944206.1:43955-44078 GCF_002910315.2 Salvelinus sp. IW2-2015 | reverse complement strand
TCCTGTTCCCATACGCCGATTCATGGACTGTCCTGTTCCCATACGCCGATTCATGGACTGTCCTGTTCCCATACGCCGATTCATGGACTGTCCTGTTCCCATACGCCGATTCATGGACTGTCC